>NC_138303.1:11922500-12095000 GCF_965601325.2 Salmo salar | reverse complement strand
ATGTTCACGCTGGGAGAGTCATTGGTTGAATCATTGGTTGATTGAGCCTGCTGTCTGATTTAAAAATGGAGTCATGTTTTGTAGCAATCGGTGTTTCACCGATTGCAAGATTATGCTAGCAGCAAGTATGGTTGTCCTTGTTCAATAGAGCCGTTGGGCTTGTTTATCTGCCAGGACAGTGCAGGATATCTAGGTTGATTAACTTCCCCTGGCTTTGTAAGGACTACAGCCTGAAGGAAGCCCTACTTCTTTGTTCCCACCCTCGAAGGCAGGCTTTTCAAAATCGGGGGCGATACTAGTTTACAGGTTCACGGAAGCTATATTACCATGCACTGATTTTGCTAAATAATTCGCTACAATCGTTGCTTCTGATGATTCCCCTTTCCAAGAAGAGCTGGACAACCATTTGTTTTAATGCTCTTTTACATAGGAACATACAGCCCTATTTATTTCAGCCAGAATACACAAAAGAGGAGCTGAGACAGCAAGGAAAAATAATTGCAAGACCAGCAAGCAGTGGCGGCAGCCTATACCAGCTGGACCAGGACTCTGGAGGGCAAATGACAAGTTGTTTTGTTGTCGGTAGCTAGCTAGCAATACAAGCTCTCTTTTTACACGAGGCAGTGTTGTACAGTACAATTTGGTAATTGATTCAGCCATAACGGGGCTTGCTAGTACCACTACAAGGCAAGCTAGTCAAGTTTAGCAAGCTAGTTAGCTGTGTATTTGTTATACCTAAAATGTACTGTAGTCTAAAGTTATAGCTAACTAGCTAACTGGCCTCTCATTAGGTGCAAAATTGGAGAAATGTTTTGATGATGATGGCGGACAGTAAAGTAATGACTTAAATTGGTCTTGGAGTAACTATACCTGTGTATTGTAGCTAGCTCGCTAACATGTGTCCATGAGATATCTCATATTAGTTTTGGAGTAACTAAACCTGTGTGTTTTAGCATGTGTCTGAGATGTCTCATATTCTACACCATTTATTTAACTAGGCAAGTCAGTTAAGAACAAACTCTTATTTTTAATGGTGGCCTAGGAACAGTGGGTTAACTGTCTTGTTCAGGGACAGAAGAACAGATTTTTACCATGTCAGCTCAGGGATTCAGTCTTGCAACCTTTTCGGTTACTAGTCCAACCCTCTAACCACTAGGCTACCTGCCACCCCTACCATGCTGCTATAGTAGAAATACAGACCGTACCAACGATTGCCCAAGAAAGTGTTATAGCGTTTTTGACTTTCTCCCACAGACAATACTGCTTTGATATAAATAAATTGATGACTCTCAAAAGCAGATCCCATAACAATTATCCCTTGTATCAAACTGACTCTGATCAACTCACTACACCACCCAAACGAAAGTATTCCCTTTGTAGAACTGTAGTATTTAGGCATTAGTAGTATATTTTTCTTCTACTGCACATTTTTTTTATTTGACCTTTTATTTAACTAGGCAAGTCAGTTAAGAACGGCAGAACGACAGATTTTTACCTCGTCAGCTCAGGGATTCAATCTTGCAGTCTTTCAGTTTCTAGTTCAACACTAACCACTAGCCTTCCTGCCACTCATATACATTGCCATAACTCTTCCTGCATATTGCTGTGTAACTCAGTCTCCAGAGCAAATAAACTTTGTCTTGAATACAAGCCATGTCTATTTATTTGCTATATTGACAGACTAATCGACTGTTTTATTGAAACATGTTTACTTGCCAACAAATTAAAGTTTAAATGAAACACCAACTCCATGCATCATTTGTTTTAGCAGTAAGACTGAAGCTAGTTTAGCCAAACACATGTCATGAATATCACAATGAATCGATCCAGAAGTTGAAGTCAAAACTTTATTGGTTTCTGATGCTGCTGGAATCATTTCGTCACTTGTCAGTATCTTTTATAAAAACTATTATATTAAACAACTCACCATTATATACATATGTACAACAGCTAGCAATATCTATACCGCAATGCAGTTGTGAGCATACTAGGCATTCTATAGTATACTACTACAATCTAACTGAATATGGATGTTGTGTTGGTTGAATGTTTCAGCCAGGTTCCAGAATGTTCTTCAGCTGGTGAACCTCTTCTTGTGTTGGGTTATGACAGCTGGTTTAGCAAGCTTTGGTGCTGTGGAAATGTTGGCAGGGATGTTAGGTTTGCGGGGGCTGTAATACTTAAACATTTTGTGATGTGTAACATTTAAGTTGGATGTATTTGAAACTATCTACATTGGTAAGTCCAAAATTACTTTTTAATTCTGTCATGGAAATAAATGTATTTCCTGTTACCAAGTCATTTACAGTTTCTATGCCTTTAGTTTTCCATGTGGACCAATTTATTGATGAATTCTGAAAAGCTATCCAAGGATTGTTCCATAAGATTGTGTTTTTAGGGAGTGATATTAGTTCTCGTAGAATACGTTACATTTTCTTCCATATTGTTATCAATACACACTCAAACAAGGTACTATATCCACCCACCCCACTCATTTCAATAGATCATGCATACTAACCTTCACAAACAATACCCACCCCCAACAGACACCAGTCAGTCACCCACACCATGCCCTCCTCACGAATACCTCCTTTTCTCCAATTTAGACTTCAAGCCTTGCATGAACAATCAACTAAGCTTCCATAATACAGAGAACTGCAGCAGAAGTTGTAGCATACTTGTAAACACACCAACTATGACAACAAGACACAGACCATGTTTATCCCTAGCACCAGTATAAGTATATGTTCATCATGGATTCATGTAAAGATTTAGTAGATTTTAGTAACATTTTTGGTGACTTGTTGCTGGGCTTGATGTTAATGCCTCTGCAAATGTTGATGGGATCAGACTCTAAATAGAACACATAGTCACGTTAGTCTCTGCGGTAGTTAGTTAGCCGGCTCCTGCACATACAGTTGTATACACTCTTAGAAATAAAGTAGAACCATACACGTTTCTTCGGGAACCCCTTTTTGGTGCTGGATAGAACCCTTTGCAGAGGGATCTAGAACCCTCTACTGTATGAAGGGTTCTTTAAACCTAGAAACCTTTATGAAGGGTTCTGCCTAGAACCCTCTATGACGGGTTCTAACAAGAACCATTTTATAATCTAAAGGTTCTTCCTAGAACCGTCTATGAAGGGTTCTACTGAGAACTGTTTTATCTTTGGAGGGTTCTTCCTAGAGCCCGCTGTGAACGGTTGCACCAGCCTTATTAGCCTTTAAAATGTCATTATTTATGACAGTCCTTTACATAAATCATAAGGCCTTTCTTTGAGGGACTAGTTATACCCTGACACGGTGGTGTTAGGAATCTCCTGGTTTACAGGCCCATCAGGCCTGTAAATCAAATTATGCTGGCTTGCAAAGTGATGTGTAATACCTATTGGAATCCAGCCATAGTTAAGATATCCAACAAGTGGAATTGTTATTGATTGAACACTGAGACTACCTCAACCATCCCAGTAATGGGTGCAATAATCTAATTAGAAACAGATTGGATACATTTACAAAACGAATGTGTAGCATCAAATTAATCAACCAATCAATGTGAAACACAGATATTACAGTAAAACAAAGAATAAATAAAATCTCCCTGAAATAGATCATGCTGAAAAATATTATACATGGTTCTATGTTGAAACCTTCTTGCCTTCCAAAGAATCATCAAAGGATGTTAAAGGTTCTAGGTAGAACCCTTTGCCTTACAAAGAAACCTTGTCTTTCAAAAAGGGTTCTTCTAATCAAAACGGTTCTTGGTAGATGGCTACCCGGACTATTTGCATTGTGTGCCCCCCCCCCCCCCCCCCCCCCCCGGACGTGATTTGATTTCATTTAGAACCCTATCCCTCCGCAAAGAACACTTTTTTCAGAGTGCAGTGGGACCCCCACACCAACATAGCAGCACCCACCTGTAGCGCGCGCTCCAGCAGGTATATATCTCTGGTCACCCCCAAAGCCAATTCCTCCTTTGGCCGTCTCTCCTTACAGTTCTCTGCTGCCAATGACTGGAACGAACTACAAAAATCTCTGAAACTGGAAACACTTATCTCCCTCACTAGCTTTAAGCACCAGCTGTCAGAGCAGCTTACAGATCACTGCACCTGTACATAGCCCATCTATAATTTAGCCTAAACAACTACCTCTTCCCCTACTGTATTTATTTATTTATTTATTTTGCTCCTTTGCACCCCATTATTTCTATTTCAACTTTGCAGTTTGTTCGACTACAATGTTTTACTTTCTATATTTTATTTACTTTGCCACCATGGCCTTTTTTGCCTTTACCTCCCTTAACTCACCTCATTTGCTCACACTGTATATAGACTAATTTTTCTACTGTATTATTGACTGTATGTTTGTTTAACTCCATGTGTAACTCTGTGTTGTTGTATATGTCGAACTGCTTTGCTTTATCTTGGCAAGGTCGCATTTGGAAATGAGAACTTGTTCTCAACTTTCCTACCTGGTTAAATAAAGGTGGAAAAAAAAAATATATATATGAATTTAGAGAGCCTAAATTAGTCCTTAATTAAAACTGTTTCAAATACTCTCTCTCCTTTCTCCCTCTCTGTCTCTCCCAATCTGGGACATTGATGTTGACAGTCTGAAAGGGTACATCTATATTTAAATTTTGTAGATGGTAATGATATTTACACTATTCTGTTGGTTATTATTCTGATAGAGTGCAAGCGGGGGATTGTACTGCATTCACAGGACAGCAAACCCAATTTCCTTTTAATTTGACAAGAAACAAGCTACAGCCAGGGAAATAAGAGATATCTGCTATTTCAAGCGCTCCTTTTTCATGCTTGTGTGTTTCATGTTTTCATGGAAACCGAGGAAGGGAGGTCACGAATATTAATGCCAGGGTATCAAGGGTAAGTGCAACTATGAAATAGCAATGATGCTATGAAATATACAACACACTTTCAATGTCAATGAAGAAAAAGTCATCCATTTCCTATCGTCTGTATGACTGGAGGAGTAGGTGCTAGGCTTTTCTGTCAGGGTTCTGTTCTCCTGTACTTCTTGCTGCCCTACAATATTAATGGCTGCCATTCTCTGTAATGATTCTGTTATTTTCCTCACAACAACAAAATAACATAACTACAACTCACATTCCCCAAAAATCACACACACACACGCACAAACACACAGATAATTATACACGCATGCACACATTCACACACACACTCAATAAAACGTAACTTCAACACCTGGTCCCAAGGATCACCAGCCTGCACAACGTTAAACACAGCTTTAGAAATATGACTCAAGGCAGCAAAACATCCCTTCTACAGGGTACCAGCAGAAACAACATGTTTGACCTAGATTTCTCTCACACACACACGTACACACGCACACACATACACACACAAACACATGCACACACACTCATACAAAATCACACACTTGTCAAAATCCCAATTTTCTAAAGCATCTTTTAAAAGAGGAATTGGGTCAAATGTTTGCGCAGCAGGTTGACTAAAGGTTGATTTAATATTATTATTTACTAGGAAACTATGAAATGACTCAGGGACGGACACAAGACAACGAGAGCCATGTCTAGTCAGACCTTTATCAGTCATTCTGGGATTGCAGTGCACACATGCCTTTTTTTCCCCCACCAGATTAAGATTCTGTGTTTTGTGGGTTTTGTCATCAGTTCTTTCCTCTCCTTCCATCCCTCCATTTATCCCATTTGTCTCCCTCTCTCTCTTTTGGTATCTGTCTCTCTTACTCCCTATTTCTCTTTCCTCTTCTCTCTCCACTCTAATATGCTCCTCCACTAGGTTCCTCTGAACAGTAGGGCTGTGGGAGCTCTCTGTTGCCTGGGAGGAGAGGAGAGGAGGATGCAGAATAGTGGGAGGCTGATTTCAAAGAGAAACACCTGACTAGTTGTGAAACCATGGTAATTACAGTTTTTAACAATCACTTTGGCAGTCATTTCAGAAACTTGTGGTCATTTTTCAAAACTCTAGACACAACTCAAAAGGGTCATCACTTGTAACACAGGCTGTCCAATGTTCAAAACATTGCATTGTGCATTCATATCTTTAAAGAAACCTTTGCACTTGCAGAATCATTGGTTCAAATAACTTATTTATCATGAAATACCATAGGAACATTCATTTAGATCACCCACACACAAGATACCGATAGTTTCACTGTGTAGTTGTTCGTACAATAATTAAACATTGTAGTACAAAATATGTGATACATGTTTCATTATGGTACTACACGTAAATACATCACTGTAAAAGGACTAGTAGAGAGAATACTACAGACACAGTGGAATCATTGAACAAAATATGACATTTATTGATGAAAAACAATAAAATCACAACATAGGTTTCTTTGAATCAAAGCAAAAATAATTAGCTACAAAAAAAGAAAAACAGTTAAAGGTCAACTGCAGTGTTCCTCACCTGGCTCACTGTAAAAAGCAAAACAAAGGTTTGATTACTGTACTTCTTTATTTCCATCAACCCTGTCTTGTGGATTTGGCCACAGGTTCTCATCCACATAACAATGGATGTTTTCATTAGCCAAACATCTTGGGAAGAATCTTCGGGCATGGGGAATCCAGGCCTGACACTGGTCTGACATGATGTCATTGCATGCGTCATCCATGGCCTGGAGAAGGGTGGCTTGTTCATGAGGGCGCCTATCATATACCTTCCACCTCCATGTGGAGAAAAAGTCCTCAATCGGGTTAAGGAAAGGAGAGTATGGGGGTAAGTACAGGGTGGTAAATTGTGGATGGGCCTGAAACTACGCTTGAGCATGGTGGAACCTGACATTATCCCACACAATGACATAGGTCATGCCATCAGCTCTACAGACCTGATTTAGCTCATCAAGGAAGGTTACATTCAAACAGCGAATCATGTGGCTGCCTGCAACTCAATATACAAAGTATATAGAATAGAGAGCTTTAGATGTTGATCGACCAAACATTAGAACGGGCAAGATGCGTAATCTAAGCAACTTTGACCATGGTATGATTGTTGATGCCACACATGGTGATTCCAGCATCTCAGAAACAGCTGCCTTCCTGTGATTTTTACGCACTGCAGTCTCTAGAGTTTACAGAGAATGGTGCGATAAACAAAACACATTCAGTGAGCGACAGTTCTGTGGGCAAAACACCTTGTTAATGAGAGAAGTCAGAGGAGAATATCCAGACTTCAAGCTAACAGAAAGGCCACAAATGCTCAAATAACAGCTGTTTAAAACAGTGGTGTGCAGAAGGGCATCTCTTAACGTACAACACCGTGAATAATTCAGGCTGTTGTGAAGGCAGGGGGGTCCTACCCAGTACTAGATAGGTGTACCTAATAAAGTGGCCAGTGTACAGTAATGTCAAATCTGAAAACATGGTCTGGAAAAGTGGTACATGGGACCATAGAAACAGTGTCTGATAAAGAATGATGATGAAATATTACATCCATAGATAATGTAGTCCAATTGGTTCATGTTCCACGGTAATTGGTGTTAATGGATCTCGTTATCCTGAAACTTTCATGATCTAAACATGGAATATTGTTTGTCAGTTTCCATAAAACTATGCATTAAGAGTAACGCAACATTTACTTATCATTTTGATCAGTTGTATCAACTGATAGTTAGATCATTGTAATGAAATGAATAGACAGTCATCTCAGATGTAATGTGTGAATTGCATTTTGAAATGGTAATACTTTGATGTTAAGTTGTGTCATTTTGAACAGGTGATTTTAGTTCAATGAACAAATGATCTTAACTGTATGTGTATTGTATCCAAGCAATTGGAAAAAGTGTTAGAGTTTTGAAAAATTTGCATTTTGATCATTGGTTGTGAGTTTTGTGTCTAGAGTTTTGAAAAATGACATCAAGGTTCCGAATCAAGGTTCCGAATTCAGTTTCTACCTGGAGAACTGCGCCAGGAGGCCCTTGGCAGTAATCCAATGGTCCTCTTCCAAATGTCTCTCTTTCACACACAAACACTACCCCCCCCATACTCCCCCAACACACACATTTTAAATACTTTTAAAAAAATCCACAAATCACATTACAGTCGAGAATAATTCGAACATTTTCAAATGTCATGGATATATGGACACTTATAGATACAGAAAGCACCTTCTTCTTATCCTCAGCCTTCTACTAGCTAGCTGCTGCTGTTGCACAACAGCCAAGTTGCACCCGGCTTTAGAACTCTGAGATTCAGCTAAAAAGATGTGACCGTTGTCAGAAATGCTACAAAAAGGTAGCACATCGTTGGCAGAAATATTCACGTGAGAGAGTTAAATTTAATTAAAACTATTGCGACAACAAACTTCTTCAGTCCAAATGAATCTAAGTCTAATAGTCACCTCATGGATGCTGTAGCCTCGTTTTAATCCAACGTCTAGGGTTGGGCAAATTTTTTGGGGATGTTAATGACCCTATCAAAAATATGGTGTAGTGGATCTCAGTAACGTTCATGCCAACGGTGGGTGTGGCTGGTGTGTGGAAGTCAGGCACAGGAGAGCAGAGATGAGTGGACAAAGCACTTTACTGAAGCAATCATTTGAAACAGAACGCAACTGCGTCACAAACAAACAAAAAGAACAAGTGAGGTAGCACAAAGTACAAAACCCACAGTACAAAGTACCGGCTGACACAAAGCACGGGTACAAAAACAACACCCGGCGCAAACCAGCCAGAAGCGTGAAACCTGACAATAAACAATTCCACACACAGACATGGGGGGAACAGAGGGTTAAATACATGACAAGTAATGAGGAAAATGTAAACCAGGTGCGTGGGAAAAACAAGACAAAACAAATGGAAAATTAAAGGTGGATCGGCGATGGCTAGAAGACCGGTAACGTCGATCGCCGAACGCCGCCCGAAAAAGGAGAGGAACCGACTTCGGCGGAAGTCATGACAGTACACCCCCTTGACGCGCGGCTCCAGCAGTGCGCCGACACCGGCCTCAGGACAACCCGGAGGGCGAAGACGAACAGAGTACGCCGGGGCCCCCTCGATGTCCAGGGGCGGAGGAACCTCCCACACCTCAGACTCCTGGAGCGGGCCAGCCATCACCGGCCTGAGGAGAGACACATGGAACGAGGAGTTAATACGAGATTATCGTAACCTGTAACTCACCTCGTTCAGTCTCCTCAGGACTTTAAATGGCCCCACAAACCGCGGACCCAGCTTCTGGCAGGGCAGGCGGAGGGGCAGGTTTCGGGTCAAGAGCCAGAGCCGGTCCCCCGGTGCGAACACCGGGGCCTCACTGCGGTGACGGTCTGCGCTGGCTTTCTGGTGCAGCATGGCGTGCTGAAGGTGAACATGGGCAGCGTCCCATGTCTCCTCCGCGTGCCGGAACCAGTCGTCCACTGCAGGAGCCTCAGTCTGACTTTGATGCCAAGGAGCCAGAACCGGCTGATTCCCCAGTACACACTGGAAGGGGGAGAGGTTAGTGGAGGAGTGACGGAGCGAGTTCTGGGCCATCTCTGCCCAGGGCCCGAACGCCGCCCACTCCCCCGGCCGGTCCTGGCAATAAGACCTCACCTTCTGGGAACCTCACCTTCTGGGAACCTGGTCTGTAAGAAAGGGTGAAAACAAAATGGGTGAAAAACATGGCCCACCTTGCCTGGCGAGGGTTCAATCTCCTCGCCGCCTGGATGTACTCCAGATTGCGGTGGTCAGTCCAGATGAGAAAAGGGTGTTTAGCCCCCTCAAGCCAATGTCTCCATGCCTTCAAAGCCTTGACGGCAGCCAACAGCTCCCGGTCCCCCACATCATAGTTTCGCTCCGCCAGGCTGAGCTTCCTCGAGAAGAAGGCACAGGGGTGAAGCTTCGGTGGCGTACCCGAGTGCTGAGAGAGCACGGCTCCTATCCGAGCCTCGGACGCGTCCACCTCCACTATGAATGCCAAAGAGGGATCTGGATGGGCCAGCACGGGAGCCGAGGTAAACAGAGCCCTCAGGTGACCAAAAGCCCTGTCCGCCTCAGCCGACCACTGCAAACGTACCGGTCCCCCCTTCAGCAGGGAGGTAATGGGAGCCGCTACCTGACCAAAACCCCGGATAAACCTCCGGTAGTAATTGGCAAACCCTAGCCACCGCTGCACCTCCTTTACCGTGGTGGGAGTCGGCCAATTACACACGGCTGAAATGCGGTCACTCTCCATCTCCACCCCTGGGGTGGAAATGCGGTACCCTAGGAAAGAGACGGACTGTTGGAAGAACAGGCATTTCTTAGCCTTGACATACAGGTCATGCTCCAACAGTCGACCAAGCACCCTGCGCACCAGGGACACATGCTTGGCGCGTGTAGCGGAGTATATCAGAATGTCGTCAATATACACCACTACACCCTACCCATGCAGGTCCCTGATAATCTCGTCTACAAAGGCTTGGAAGACTGATGGAGCATTCATCAACCCGTACGGCATGACGAGGTACTCATAATGCCCTGAGGTTGTACTGAACGCCGTCTTCCACTCGTCTCCCTCCCGGATACACACCAGGTTCTAAGCGCTCCTGAGATCTAGTTTGGTGAAGAAGCGCGCCACGTGCATTGACTCAATCGCAGTGCCGATAAGAGGTAGCGGGTAACTGTACCTCACAGTGATCTGACTAAGGCATCGATAGTCAATACACGAGCGCAGACCTCCCTCCTTCTTCTTCACAAAAAAGAAACTCGAGGATGCGGGTGAAGTGGAGGGCCGAATGTACCCCTGATGCAGGGATTCAGAGACATATGTTTCCATAGCCGCCGTCTCTGCCTGTGACAGGGGATACACGTGACTCCTGGGAAGTGCGGCGTCTACCAGGAGATTTATCGCACAATCCCCCCGTCGATGGGGTAGTAATTGAGTCGCCTTCTTTTTGGAGAAAGCGAGAGCCAAATCGACATATTCGGGGGGGAATGCGCACGGTGGAGACCTGGTCTGGACTTTCCACCGTAGTAGCACCAACGGAAGCTGAAACCTGACATTAAACAATTCCACACACAGACATGGGGGGAACAGAGGGTTGAATACACGACAAGTAATGAGGGAAATGTAAACCAGGTGTGTGGGGAAAAACAAGACAAAACAAATGGAAAATGAAAGGTGGATCGGCGATGGCTAGAAGACCAGTGACGTCGACCGCCAAACGTGTCATATTGGCTTACATAATGCATATGAATTATACTGAGATTTGAATTTAACACTGAGCTTCAAATAATGGATAAGTGACTATAATGAATAAGGTCGCTGCAGCTTAACAGGGTTTTCATCCTCTCCTAAGGCCAGGACTTTTTCCAGGATTTATTTTTAAACCATGTCACCTGATTAGAAAAACTGTTCCCATCATAGCCCATATGAAACGTTTCAACAACTAATGAATCACTGTCATACCCGAAAGGGTCTGGATTTATATTTGGTTAGGTTACCAAATCATGAAAAACTCTGTGCCCCAGCAAAAACATTTTCCCCCAACACTCTGGGACCTATGATGCCTCCTCTGGGACCTATGATGTCTCCTCTGGGACCTATGATGCCTCCTCTGGGACCTATGATGCCTCCTCTGGGCCTGTGGTGCCTCCTCTGGGCCTGTGGTGCCACCTCTGGGCCTGTGGTGCCACCTCTGGGCCTGTGGTGCCACCTCTGGATCTGTGCTCCAGTACATGACTACAGAATTAATATATATATAAAATCATTTTTAATTACATTATTCTAAAAGTATACTATGAAGATAGAAGATTAGATATTAGATCATGAAGTCATTTTTTAAGAGTATTGGTGATAAATCACAATCTGAAAAAAATACAAATAAAATGACTGTTCTAGTAATCTAGCTACAGTACAATAGCTAGCCATTTTGTTAACTGTAGCAAATGGTACATTACTATTATTAAAGTGAATGAGATTAAGGGTTATTTATTTGTGACATTTAATTTGCCATTAAGATGTGGCCATCTATTGCTACTATGGAACTAAATAATCAAAGTCATAATTTCTCAACGAGTCTGTGACCTTGGTTGCAGGGATTTGTTTTTGGGAGGTGCCCGTTTGAGCACATGCCCCCTAAAATGTCTGTGCACGGCCCTGCTGCGTGGGTCAAACATGAAATTTCAATGTGTCATGCATGATCAAGCCATTCACCTTGATATTTATAAAAAGCTGAAAAATTGTTAGTATTGCTATCTCTGTCTCCCTTTCTCTCTCTCTCTCTCTCTCTCACTCTATTAATCTCTTCCTCTCTCTCTCTCTCTCTCTGACACCCTCTCTCCCCCTCTCTCTCCCTGTCTTTGCCTCCCTCCCTCCCTCTCTCTCTGTTTCTAGTTGAAATCCATGAGCTGTGTGTTCCACAGTTAAGCATTGTTTACACACTAATCTAATTTGTAAATCAAATCAAATCAAATCAAATGTATTTATAAAGCCCTTCTTACATCAGCCAATGTCCCAAAGTGCTGTACAGAAACCCAGCCTAAAACCCCAAATAGCAAGCAATGCAGGTGTAGAAGCATGGTGGCTAGGAAAAACACCCTAGAAAGGCCAGAACCTAGTAAGAAACCTAGAGAGGAACCAGGCTATGAGGGGTGGCCAGTCCTCTTCTGGCTGTGCCGGGTGGAGACTATAACAGAACATGGCCAAACTGTTCAAATGTTCATAGATGACCAGCAGGGTCAAATAATAATAATAATCACAGTGGTTGTCGAGGGTGCAACAGGTCAGCACCTCATGAGTAAATGTCAGTTGGCTTTTCATAGCCGATCATTCAGAGTAACTCTACTGCTCCTGCTGTCTCTAGAGAGTTGAAAACAGCAGGTCTGGGACAGTTGGCATGTCCAGTGAACAGGTCAGGGTTCCATAGCCTCAGGCAGAACAGTTGAAACTGGAGCAGCAGCACGGCCATGTGGACTGCGGACAGCAAGGATTCATCAGGCCAGGTAGTCCTGAGGCATGGTCCTAGGGCTCAGGTCCTCCGAGAGAGAGAAAGAGAGAGAGAAAAAGAGAGAGCATACTTAAATTCACACAGGACACCGGATAAGACAGGAGAAATACTCTAGATACAACAGAATGACCCTAGCCCCCCGACACATAAACTACTGCAGCATAGATACTGGAGGCTGAGACAGGAGGGGTCGGGAGAAACTGTGGCCCCATCTGACGATACCCCCGGACAGGGCCAAACAGGCAGGATATAACCCCACCCACTTTGCCAAAGCACAGCCCCCACACCACTAGAGGGGTATCTTCAACCACCAACTTACTACCCTGAGACAAGGCCCACAGATCTCCGCCACGGCACAACCCAAGGGGGGGCTCCAACCCGGACAGGAAGATCACGTCAGTGAATCAACCCACTCAAGTGACGCACCTCTCCTAGGGACGGCATGGAAGAGCACCAGTAAGCCAGTGACTTAGCCCCTGTAATAGGGTTAGAGGCAGAGAGTTCCAGTGGAGAGAGGGGAACCGGCCAGGCAGAGACAGCAAGGGCGGTTCGTTGCTCCGGTGCCTTTCCGTTCACATTCACACTCCTGAGCCAAACTACACTCAATCATAGGACCTACTGAAGAGATGAGTCTTCAATAAAGACTTAAAGGTTGAGAACGAGTATGCGTCTCTCACATGGGTAGGCAGACCATTCCATAAAAATGTAGCTTTGTAGGAGAAAGCCCTGCCTCCAGCTGTTTGCTTAGAAATTCTAGGGACAGTAAGGAGGCCTGCATCTTGTGACCGTAGAGTACGTATAGGTATGTACGGCAGGACCAAATCGGAAAGATAGGTACAGTGAGGGAAAAAAGTATTTGATCCCCTGCTGATTTTGTACGTTTGCCCACTGACAAAGAAATGATCAGTCTATAATTTTAATGGTAGGTTTATTTGAACAGTGAGAGACAGAATAACAACAAAAAATCCAGAATAATGCATGTCAAAAATGTTATAAATTGATTTGCCTTTTAATGAGGGAAATAAGTATTTGACCCCCTCTCTATCAGAAAGATTTCTGTCTCCCAGGTGTCTTTTATACAGGTAACGAGCTGAGATTAGGAGCACACTCTTAATAAAGGGAAACTCTTAAACCTAATCTTAGTTTGTTACTTGTATAAAAGACACCTGTCCACAGAAGCAATCAATCAATCAGATTCCAAACTCTCCACCATGGCCAAGACCAAAGAGCTCTCCAAGGATGTCAGGGACAAGTTTGTAAACCTACACAAGGCTGGAAGGGGCTACAAGACCATCGCCAAGCAGCTTGGTGAGAAGGTGACAACAGTTGGTGCGATTATTTGTAAGTGGAAGAAACACAAAAGAACTGTCAATCTCCCTCGGCCTGGGGCTCCATGCAAGATCTCACCTCGTGGAGTAGCAATGATCATGAGAACAGTGAGCCCAGAACTACATGGGATGATCTCCCCCCTGCTCAAGAAAGCACATATACATGCCCGCCTGAAGTTTGCCAATGAACATCTGAATGATTCAGACGACAACTGGGTGAAAGTGTTGTGGTCAGATGAGACCAAAATGGAGCTCTTTGGCATCAACTCAACTTTGGAGGAGGAGGAATGCTGCCTATGACCACAAGAATACCATCCCCACCGTCAAACATGGAGGTGGAAACATTATGCTTTGGGGGTGTTTTTCTGCTAAGGGGACAGGACAACTTCACCGCATCAAAGGGATGATGGACGGGGCCATGTACCGTCAAATCTTGGGTGAGAACCTCCTTCCCTCAGCCAGGGCATTGAAAATTGGTCGTGGATGGGTATTCCAGCATAACAATGACCCAAAACACACGGCCAAGGCAACATAGGAGAGGCTCAAGAAGAAGCACATTAAGGTCCTGGAGTGGCCTAGCCAGTCTCCAGACCTTAATCCCAAAGAAAATCTGTGGAGGGAGCTGA
The DNA here is from genome assembly GCF_965601325.2 of Salmo salar. NCBI lineage: Eukaryota > Metazoa > Chordata > Actinopteri > Salmoniformes > Salmonidae > Salmo > Salmo salar. The sequence goes on along the minus strand of NC_138303.1, from coordinate 12,080,121 downwards.
AGGTTTGAGTTGCCAAAAGTCAGCCTCGAAACCTTAATGACTTGGAGAAGATCTGCAAAGAGGAGTGGGACAAAATCCCTCCTGAGATGTGTGCAAACCTGGTGGCCAACTACAAGAAACGTCTGACCTCTGTGATTGCCAACATGGGTTTTGCCACCAAGTACTAAGTCATGTTTTGCAGAGGGGTCAAATACTTATTTCCCTCATTAAAATGCAAATCAATTTATAACATTTTTGACATGCGTTTTTCTGGATTTTTTTGTTATTCTTTTTTGTAATTTTTGATATTTTGTTATTCTGTCTCTCACTGTTCAAATAAACTTACCATTAAAATTATAGACTGATAATTTCTTTTTCAGTGGGCAAATGTACAAAATCAGCAGGGGATCAAATACTTTTTTCTCTCACTGTAAGAGCAAGCCCATGTAATGCTTTGTAGGTTAGCAGTAAAACCTTGATATCAGCCCATGCCTCAAAAGGAAGCCAGTGTAGAGAGGCTAGCACAGGAGTAATATGATCACATTTTTTGGTTCTCGTCAAGATTCTAGCAGCCGTGTTTAGCACTAAATGAAGTTCATTTTGTGCTTTATCCGGGTAGCCAGAAAGTAGAGCGTTGCAGTTGTCTAACCTAGAAGTGACAAAAGCATGGATACATTTTTCTGCATCATTTTTGGACAGAAATGTTATGATTTTTGCAATGTTACGTAGATGGAAAAAAGCTGTCCTTGAAACAGTTTTGATATGTTCGTAAAAAGAGAGATCAAGGTCCAGAGTACTGCCGAGGTCCTTCACAGTTATATTTGAGACGACTGTACAACCATCAAGATTAATTGTCAGATTCAACAGAAGATCTCTTTGTTTCTTGGGACCTAGAACAAGCATCTCTGTTTTGTCCGAATTTAAAAGTAGAACATTTGCAGCCATCCACTTCCTTATGTCTGAAACACAGGCTTCCAGGGAGGGCAATTTTGGGACTTCACCATGTTTCATTGAAATGTACAGCTGTGTGTCAGCCGCATAGCAGTGAAAGTTAACATTTTGTTTCTGAATGACATCACCAAGAGGTAAATAGTGAAAACATAGTGAAAACAATAGTGGTCCTAAAACGGAAACTTGAGGAACACCGAAATTTACAGTTGATTTGTCAGAGGACAAACCATCCACAGAGACAAACTGATATCTTTCCGACAGATAAGATCTAAACCAGGCCAGAACTTGTCCGTGTAGACCAATTTGGCTTTCCAATCTCTCCAAAAGAATGTGGGGATCGATGGTATCAAAAGCAGCACTAAGGTCTAGGAGCACGAGGACAGATGCAGAGCCTCGGTCTGACGCCATTTAAAGGTAATTTACCACATTCACAAGTGCATTCTCAGTGCTATGATGGGATCTAACACCAGACTGAAGCGTTTCGTGTACATTGTTTGTCTTCAGGAAGGCAGTGAGTGGCTGCGCAAAAGCTTTTTCAAACATTTTTGAGAGGAATGGGAGATTCGATATAGGCCGATAGTTTTTATATTTCCTGGGTCAAGGTTTGGCTTTTTCAAGAGAGGCTTGAGAGGCTTAAAGAGAGGCTTAAATGGTGTTTCATGAAGCTCAGGCTTTCCCTGGGGAACTGCTCCAGGAGGCCAATGGCAGGGTTCAGAGAAAGAGCTGCATCATGAGGCCCATGGCAGGGTTCAGAGAAAGAGCTGCGTCATGAGGCCCATGGCAGGGTTCAGAGAAAGAGCTGCGTCAAGAGGGATCCGACATTACTCTACTATGAACTGGCCCTCCTCCAACTGTCTCAATCTCTCACACACACGCACACATGCGCACACACACACACACACACACACACATATATATATCTCGGTTGATTTATAGTTGTGTTTGTTCTTCACTGGTGGCCCTTTTTCTTTTGGTAACATGTCACACATTTTAAATACTATATTTGAATCTACAAATCACATTACAGTCGAGAAGGATTTAAACATTTCATAAGTCATGGATACAGTATATGGACACTTATGGATACAGAAAGCACCTTCTTCTCCATGCTGCAAAGCTGCCCAGCACAGGTGACATGGAGCAGTACCTTGCCAGCTCCTATGCAGGCCTGCAATCTGAAGGTCACATACTGTCAGCCTATGTACATGGCAGAGAATCCCAAATATCAGCACTACAAGATTGCACTAATAAGGAAGACTGTTTAGGCGTGACACGAGGGGATGGTATTTCAAGGACTTGTCAGCAATGGCCTGCTCCATGTAAGAGTCAAAATAACAAACCACTTTCTAAATGAGCACCACACACACACACACACATACAAACACATGCCTCTCTCCTCGCCCCCACAGCCATGGGAACCACGCAGTCCCAGAGAATAAGGAGGAAATAATCCTCCTGACTCCTGTCAACTAGCTAGTGGGGTACAACAAAACATTATTCCCTGGAAAGATCATGAAGGGAATGACCAATGAGCCAAATGAACGATGAAGGAACTCAATGAAAAACAACAACTACGCCTGCGTCACTGGAAAATATCTAGTGAGTGGACAAAGGCCTTTTGTCCTAAATGGCCCCCTATTCCCTATGGAGTGCACTACTTTTCACTAGGGCCTAGAGGGAATAGGGTGCCATTTGTGATACATTCAAGATATTATCTTCCAATGTGCTGTAGATAAACAACATACCCACAGCAACAGATTCAGTGAAGCATCTGTGTGATAACCAGGAAGCCATAACTACATGATGCCAACTGGCTTGCTGAGAGACCAGCTGTTGACTTTCCATTTCCACATTGTCAGCTCCAGCTCAGCTCCAGCTATCTCTGTGAGTAGTGGTCGATAGCCACACAATTGTGTGTGTGTGTGTGTGTGTGTGTGTGTGTGTGAGTAGTTGTTGTCTAGAGTGGGATCGTTGATGGCTCTCTCTCTCTCTCTCTCTCTCAATTAATTCAATTCAATATACTTTATCGACATGGTAAGTAAAACACTTCCATTGTCAAAGTAAATATATAACAACAACAGTCCAGTTAGACAAGAATATACTAGACTAGTAATAATTATGATATTCAACAATAATTACAACAAATATTTAGAAAAGGATAATATTAATAATCACGCTATATTTTCCACTGGCTGTCCCTCAGTTTACACACCCGGAAGCTTATAAGAAATCCTCCGACAAACCATCAAACAGGCAAAGCGAAAATACAGGACTGAGATCAAATCGCACTACACCGGCTCCAACACTCGTCGGATGTGGCAGGGCTTGCAAACCATTACAGAATACAAAGGGAAGCACAGCTGAAAGCTTCCCAGTGACACGAGCCTACCAGACAAGCTAAATTACTTCTATGCTCGCTTTGAGGCAAGTAACAATGAAACATGCATGAGAGTATCAGCTGTTCCGGATGACTGTGAGATCACACTCTCCGCAGCCGATATGAGTAAGACCTTTAAACAGGTCAACATTCACAAGGCCGCAGGGCCAGACAGATTACCTGGACATGTACTCCAAACATGCGCTGACCAACTGTCTTCGCTGACCAACTTTCTTCAACCTCTCCCTGTCTTAGTCTGTAATACCAACATGTTTCAAGCAGACCACCATAGTCCCTGTGCCCAAGAACACTAAGGTAACCTGCCTAAATGACTACCGACCCGTAGCACTCATGTCTGTAGCCATGAAAAGTTTTGAAAGGCTGGTCATGGCTCACATCAACACCATCATCCCAGATACCCTGGGCCCACTCCAATTCACACACCGCCCCAAGAGATCTACAGATGACGCAATCTCTATTGCACTTCACACTGCCCTCTCTCACTTGGACAAAAGGAACACCTACGTGAGAATGTTGTTCTTTGACTACAGCTCACCGTTCAAAACCCTAGTGCCCTCTAAGCTCATCACTAAGCTAAGTTCTCTGGGACTGAACACCTCCCTCTTCAACTGGATCCTGGACATCCTGACGGGCTGCCCCCAGGTGGTGAGGGTAAGCAATAACATATCCGCCACGCTGACCCTGAAATCGAAGACCCCTCAGGGGTGTGTGCTTAGTCCCCTCCCTGTTCACCAACAACTGCGTGGCCACATACAACACCAACTAAACTTTGCTGACGCCACGACGGTGGAAAGCCTGATCACCGACAATGATGAGACAGCCTATAGAGAGGAGGTCAGTGACCTGGCAGTGTGGTGCCAGGATAACAATCTCTCCCTCAACCTCAGCAAGACAAAGGAGCTAATCGTGGACTACAGGAAACGGCGGGCCGGGCACGCCCCCATTCACATCGACGGGGCTGTAGTGGAGCAGTTCGAGAGCTTCAAGGTCCTCGGTGTCCACATCAGTAAGTATCTATCATGGTCCTCACACACCAACACAGTAGTGAAGAGGGCACGACAACGCTTCTTCCCCCTCAGGAGGCTGAAAAGATTTGGCATGGGCCCCCAGATCCTCTTCTACAGTTGCACCATTGAGAGCATCTTTCTTGACTGGCTGCATCACTGCTTGGTATGGCAACTGCATGGCATCCGACCGCAAGGCGCTACAGAGGGTAGTGCGTACGGCCAAGTAGATCATCCAGGACCTCTATACCAGGCAGTGTGAGAGGAAGGCCCTAAAACTTTTCAAAGACTCCAGCCACCCAAGTCATAGGTTGTTCTTTCTGCTACCGCACGTTAAGTTGTACCGATGCACCAAGTCTGGAACCATCAGGACACTGAACCGCTTCTACCCCCAAGCCATAAGACTGCTAAAAAGTTTGTTAAATAGTTAACTATAGCTACCTGGACTATGTGCGTTTACCTTTTTTTGTCATCACATTTGCTGCTACTACTGTTTGATGTCTATCCTGTTGCATAGTCACTTTATTCCTAGTTAAATGTACAGTGCCTCCAGAAAGTATTCATACCCCTTGACTTATCCGCATTTTGTTGTGTTACAGCCTGAATTCAAAAATCCTTTAGGATTTTACCTGTGCTTAGCTCCATTCAGTTTATTTTTTATCCTGAAAAACTCCCCAGTCCTTAACAATTACAAGCATACCCATAACATGATGCATCAACCACTATGCTTGAACATATGACGAGAGGTACTCAGTAATGTGTTGTATTGGATTTTCCCCAAATATAACACTTTGTATTCTGGACATAAGGTTTACTGCTTTGCCACATTTTTAGCAGTATTACTTTAGTGCCTTGTTGAAAACAGGATGCATGTTTTGGAATATTTTTATTCTGTTCAGGCTTCCTTCTTTTCTATCAATTAGGTTAGTATTGTGGAGTAACTACAATGTTGTTGATCCATCCTCAGTTTTCTCCTATCACAGCCATTAAATTTTTTTAACTATTTTAAAGTCACCATTGTCCTCATGATGAACTCCCTGAGCGGTTTCCATCCTCTCCTGCAACTGAGTTAGGAACTACGCATGTATCTTTGTAGTGACGGGGTGTGTTGATACACCATCTAAAGGGTAATTAAAAACTTCACCATGCTCAAAGGGATATTCAATGTCTTTTTTTTTACACATCAACCAATAGGTGCCCTTCTTTTCAAGGCATTGGAAAACATCCCTAGTCTTGTGGTTGAATCTGTGTTTGAATTTCACTGCTCGACTGAGGGACCTTACAGATAATTGTATGTGTGGGGTACAGAGATGAGGTAGTCATTCGAAAACCATGTTAAACACTATTATTGCACAGAGAAAAATTTGTTAATGCAAATTAATTCAGGCTATAACACAACATAATGTGGAAAAAGTCAAGGAGTGTGAATACTTTCTGAAGGCACTGTACGTCCACTGTCTACCTCAATTACCTTGTACCCCTGCACATTGACTCTGTACAGGTAGCCCGTGTACTGTATATAGCCAAGTTATTGCTACTCATCGTGTATTTATTATTACTTTTATTATTATTATTATTATTATGTGTAATTACTTTTCTATTATTTCTCTATTTTCTTTCTCTCTGCATTGTTGGGAAGGGCCCGTAAAGTAAGCATGTCACTGTTAGTCTACACCTGTTGTTTACCAAGCATGTGACGGATAAAATTATATTGCATTTGACAGGCTCCCTATCTGTGTGTCACACGGCTCCTGTCAGTAGTTGTATTAACAAAAGGTGCAGCTCCAGTCATAGTTTATTATTTTAATGTCATACCAAGGATCATGGTCATACCAAGGATCATTTAGATATAAAAACATATATAGAACCAAATTGTTTAATGCTATTAGCCCATAGAAACCCATTGAATAACAGATTCATACATGGGAAAACAGACTTCAAAGGGAAGTATGTTTTGATGTCCTTGTTCAGCCACAACTCAGAGAAACGTAGGATATTACAGTCTTGATAGAATATGTCCGTCATATGAAATGATGGCAGAAACATTATGCACAACAACAAAAAAACGAGAAAAAAAAACCGTACAAAAACACAGAATTGGCCAGGAGCTATCTATTGCAGCATCATTTTTGCTTGTGGAGACAGCGGTGTGATCCAATGGTACCCTAGGCCCTTCATAGTGCGCTACTATTGACCAGGGCCCATATGGCCATTTGTGAAAACAGTAAGGCTGGCATACTTTGTTATGAATCAACATTAGCTTTACAACACTGTGGAGACTTTAGAGTCTAATGTGCTGTGGGGCATATTGTCAGCCTGGTGAGAGGTCTTTATACAGAGCTGTTATCTGTAGCCTGTAGACTTCTGGTAGAGGGACTCCTCTTGAGAGAGATAAATAGAGAGAGTTAGAGAGAGCTAGACAGAGAGAGAAAAGAGCCGTTAAATTCTACAACCACCTAAAAGGAAGCGATTCCCAAACCTTCCATAACAAAGCAATCACCTACAGAGAGATGAACCTCGAGAAGAGTCCCCTAACCAAGCTGGTCCTGGGGCTCTGTTCACAAACACAAACAGACCCCACAGAGCCCCAGGACAGCAACACAATTAGACCCAACAAAATCATGAGAAAAAAATAGATAATTACCAGACACATTGGAAAGAATTAACAAAAAAGCTGAGCGACCTAGAATGCTATTTGGCCCTAAACAGAGAGTACACAGTGGCAGAATACCAGACCACTGTGACTGACCCAAACTTAAGAAAAGCTTTGACTATGTACAGACTCAGTGAGCATAGCCTTGCTATTGAGAAAGGCCTCCATAGGCAGACCTGGCTCTCAAGAGAAGACAGGCTATGTGCACACTGCCCACAAAATGAGGTGGAAATTGAGCTGTACTTCATAACCTCCCGCCAAATGAATGACCATATTAGAGACACATATTTACCTCAGATTACACAGATCCACAAAGAATTCGAAAACAAACCCAATTTTGTAAACTCCCATATCTTTTGGGTGAAATACCACAGTGAGCCATCACAGCAGCTAGATTTGTAACATGTTACCAAAAGAAAAAGGGCCACCAGTGAAGAACAAACACAACTATAAATACAACCGAGATGTGTGTGTGTGTGTGTGTGTGTGTGTGTGTGTGTGTGTGTGTGTGTGTGTGTGTGTGTGTGTGTAAACTGAGGGACAGCCAGTGGAAAATATAGTGTGATTATTAATATTATCCTTTTCTAAATATTTGTTGTAATTGTTGTTTAATACCATAATTATTACTAGTCTAGTATATTCTTGTCTTACTGGACTGTTGTTGTTATATATTTACTTTGACAATGGAAGTGTTTTACTTACCATGTCGATAAAGTATATTGAATTGAATTCATTGAGAGAGAGAGCGATGCCAACGATACACTCCAGACCAGCATTTCTAAAACTCGCTCCTGGGGACCCCAAGGGGTCAATGTTTTGTTTTTTGCTTGATGATTAGTTGATTATTTGAATCAGTTGTGTAGTGCTAGGGCAAAAACCAAAACGTGCACCACTTGGGGTTCCGAGGACTGAGTTTGTGAAAACACTGCTCTAGACATATGCCATACTGACACCGTGACCTCCCCTGCTGGGTCCTGGAAATCAACAACTACTCACTCACACACACACACACACACACACACACACACACACACACACACACACACACACACACACACACACACACACAATTGTGTGGCTATCGACCACTACTCACAGAGATAGCTGGAGCTGAGCTGGAGCTGACAATGTGGAAATGGAAAGTCAACAGCTGGTCTCTCAGCAAGCCAGTTGGCATCATGTAGTTATGGCTTCCTGGTTATCACACAGATGCTTCACTGAATCTGTTGCTGTGGGTATGTTGTTCATCTACAGCACATTGGAAGATAATATCTTGAATGTATCACAAATGGCACCCTATTCCCTCTAGGCCCTAGTGAAAAGTAGTGCACTCCATAGGGAATAGGGGGCCATTTAGGACAAAAGGCTTAATCCTCCTTATTCTCTGGGACTGCGAGGTTCCCATGGCTGTGGGGGCGAGGAGAGAGGCCTGTGTGTGTGTGTGTGTGTGTGTGTGTGTGTGTGTGTGTGTGTGTGTGTGTGTGTGTGTGTGTGTGTGTGTATGTGTGGTGCTCATTTAGAAAGTGGTTTGTTATTTTGACTCTTACAGGGGGCAGGCCTTTGCTGACAAGTCCTTGAAATACCATCCCCTCGTGTCACGCCTAAACAATCTTCCTTATCAGTGCAATCTTGTAGTGCTGATATTTGGAAGTCTCTGCCATGTACATAGGCTGACAGTATGTGACCTTCAGATTGCAGGCCTGCGTAGGAGCTGGCAAGGTACTGCTCCATGTCACCTGTCCTGGGAAGCTTTGCAGCATGGAGAAGAAGGTGCTTTCTGTATCCATAAGTGTCCATATACTGTATACATGACCTATGAAATGTTTAAATCCTTCTCGACTGTAATGTGATTTGGAGATTCAAATATAGTATTTAAAATGTGTGTGTGTGCGTGTGTGTGAGAGATTGAGACAGTTGGAGGAGGGCCAGTTCATGGTAGAGTAATGTCGGATCCCTCCTCATGCAGCTCTTTCTCTGAACCCTGCCATGGGCCTCATGACGCAGCTCTTTCTCTGAACCCTGCCACGGGCCTCATGACGCAGCTATTTCTCTGTACCCTGCCATGGGCCTCCTGGCGCAGTTCCCCAGGGAAAGCCTGAGCTTCATGAAACACCATTTACAAATTAGATTAATGTGTAAACAATGCTAAATTGTGGAACACACAGCTCATGGATTTCAACTAGAAACAGAGAGAGAGGGAGGGAGGCAAAGACAGGGAGAGAGAGGGGGAGAGAGGGTGTCAGAGAGAGAGAGAGAGGAAGAGAGAAAGAAAGAGAGAGAGCGAGAGAGAGAGAGAGAGAGAGAGAGAGAAAGGGAGAGGGAGACAGAGATAGCAATACTGACAATTTTTCAGCTTTTTGTAAATATCAAGGTTAATGGCTTGATCATACATGACACATTGACATTTCATGTTTGACCCACACAGCAGGGCCATTCACAGACATTTTAGGGGGCATGTGCTCAAACGCGCACCTCCCAAAAACAAATCCCTGCAACCGAGGTCACAGACTCGTTGAGAAATGATGACTTTGATTATTTAGTTCCATAGAAGCAATACATTGCCACATCTTAATGTCAAATTAAATGACACAAATAAATAACCCTTAATCTCATTCACTTTAATAATAGTAATGTACCATTTGCTACAGTTAACAAAATGGATAACTAGCTACTTTTCTTTTATTGTGATTTTTCACCAATACTCTTATAAAATAATTTCACAATCGAATATCTAATCTTCTAGTGCCACGACTTCCGCCCAAGTTGGTTCCTCTCCTTGTTCGGGCGGCGTTCAGTGGTCGGCGTTGCCGGTCTTCTAGCCATCATCGATCCACTTTTCATTTTCCATTTGTTTTGTCTTGTCTTCCCACACACCTGGTTTCAATTCCCTCATTACATTTTGTGTATTTAATCCTCTGTTTCCCCCCATGTCCTTGTCTGGAATTGTTTATTGTAAGTACTTGTGCACGTTATGTCTGGTGTGCGACGGGTTTTGTACCCATTGATATATTGTTCTGTTTTCCGGTGGGTTTTCTAATTAAACTGCGCCGTTGTAAACACAGTTTTTACTCTCCTGCTCCTGACTTCTCTGCCGCCAGTACGCACCCCTTACATCTAGCTTCATAGTATACTTTTAAAATAATGTAATTTTAAAGTAATTTTAAATATAATAACTCTGTAGTCATGTACTTGACCACAGATCCGGAGGTGGCACCACAGGTCCCGCATTGTTGGGGTAAAATGTTTTTTTTGCTTGCGCTCTAAGTTTGTGATTTGGTTACCTAACCAGGTATAAATCCAGACCCTTTCGGGTATGACAGAGATTATGACAGACTAATTATTTGTTCAAAGGTTTTGTATGGGCTATAATAGGTTGTGGGGTGGCAGGTAGCCTAGTGGTTAGAGCTTTAGGCCAGTAACGGAAAGGTTTCTGACAAAGTAAAAATCTGTTTTTCTGCCCCTTAACAAGGTGTCACAGCTGTCATGGAAGAGAGAATGGGACCAAGGCGCAGCGGGTTGCGTGCTCAACATATTTATTATAAAAATGAGAACACCACGGAAAAACAATAAACAAACTAATGACAGGACCAGAGAAGCAGGCTCAACAAAAGCAGTGCTAACAAATAACTACCCACAAGTGACAAACAAAACACACACCTACTTATAGGACTCCCAATCAGAGGCAACTAGAAACACCTGCCTCCAATTGAGAGTCCAGCACCCAACCTACACATAGAATAACTAACCTAGAATATACCCATAGAAATACAAACATAAACCAGTGACCAACAAACCCCGTAATACATAAATCAACTACCTTCTGCCACGTCCTGACCAAACTACAATAACAAAATATCCTCTATACTGGTCAGGACGTGACACAAGGCAATGTTCCTAGGCTGTCATTGTAAATAATAAATTTTCTAAACTGACTTACCTAGTAAAAAATTATGAGGACAGTTTTTCTAATCAGGTGACATGGTTTAGAAAAACTCCTGGCCCTAGGGATGGTGAAAACCCTGTCAAACTTATGTATTGATTGAAGCTCAATGTTAAATTCAAATCTCAGTACAATTCATTTGCAGTATTTAAGACAATATCACACCAATGATTGGAGGATCACAACACACTCTCCGCCTCTCCTCATGATGCGTCTGGCCGTTACTGAGATCCACTACACCGTATTTTTGACAGGGTCATTAACATTAGGGTCATCAGAATTTTGCCCAAACCTAGACGTTGGATTAAAACCAGGCTACAGCGTACAGCGTCCATGAGGTGACTGAAGAAGTTTGTAGGCAAAACAGTTTTTTATACATTTTTTTTTTCAATTTAACTCTCTCACGTGAATCTTTCTGCCAAAATAAAAACTAACGATGTGCTACCTTTTTGTAATATTTCTGACAACGGTCACATCTTTTCAGCTGAATATCAGAGTTCTAAAACCGGGTGCAACTTGGCTGTTGTGCAACAGTAGCAGCTAGCTAGTAGAAGGCTGAGGATAAGAAGAAGGTGCTTTCTGTATCTATAAGTGTCCATATATCCATGACCTTAGAAATGTTTGAATTCTTCTCGACTGTAATGTGATTTGTGGATAAAAAAAAAGGATTTATAATGTGTGTGTGTGTGGGGGGAGGGGGGATGTTTGTGTGTGAGAGAGCGGCATTTGGAAGAGGTCCATAGGAGAGTAATGTCAGATCCCTGCCATGGGCCTCCTGATGAAGGTCTCTCTCTGAACCCTGCCATGGGCCTCCTGATGAAGTTCTCTCTCTGATCCCTGCCATGGGCCTCCTGATGAAGGTCTCTCTCTGAACCCTGCCATGGGCCTCCTGATGAAGTTCTCTCTCTGAACCCTGCCATGGGCCTCCTGATGAAGTTCTCTCTCTGAATCCTGCCATGGACCTCCTGGCGCAGTTTTCCAGGGAGTGCCTGAGTGTCATGCAACATTATTTACAAATAAGATTAATGTGATAAATATGTAATTAATATGCCGGGTACATATCAACAAGTCCCTTATACAATTAGAACACTCTCAACATTCTCTACATTCCCTACGTTCTCTACATTCTCAACATTCTCAACATTCGCAGCATTCTCTACATTCTCTACATTCCCTACGTTCTCTACATTCTCAACATTCTCTACATTCCCTACGTTCTCTACATTCTCAACATTCTCTACATTCTCTGTGTACTGAACACATGCAGGCAGAATATTCATCCTTAATTATTACCATGGTTTCACAACTAGTCAGGTGTTTCTCTTTGAAATCAGCCTCCCACTGTTCTGCATCCTCTTCTCTCCTTTCCTCTCCACTCCTCTCCTCTCCTCCCAGGCAACAGAGATCTCCCACAGCCCTGTAGCCTTACTGTTCAGAGGAAGCTAGTGGAGGAGCATATTAGAGAGGAGATGAGAGAGAGAGAGAGAGAGAGAGAGAGAAGAGGAGAGAGAGAGAGAAGTGGGGAGAGAGAGAAAGAACAGGAGAGAGAAGAGGAGAGAGAGAGAGAAGTGGGGGGAGAGAGAGAGAGAAGAGGAGTGAGAAGAGGAGAGAGAGAGAGAAGTGGGGAGTAAGAGAGACAGAGAGACCGAAAGAGAGAGGGGGGAGACAAATGGGTTAAATGGAGGGATGGAAGGAGAGGAAAGAACTGATGACAAAACACACAAAATACAGAATTTAATCGGGGGGGCATGTGTGCACTGCACTCCCAGAATGATGGATAAAGGTCTTATTGGACATAATAATCATATTAAATCAGCCTTTAGTCAACATGCTGTGCAATCATTTGACCCGATTCCTCTTTTAAAAGATGCTTTAGAAAACAGGGATTTTGACAAGTGTGTGTTTTTGTATGAGTGTGTGTGCATGTGTTTGTGTGCATACGTGTGTGTGTGTGTGTGTGTTTGTTTGTGTGTGCGTGCGTGAGATCATTGGGGGATTTGAGTTGTAGTTATGTTATTTTGTTGTTGTGAGGAAAATAACAGAATCCTTACAGAGAATGGCAGCCATTAATATTGTAGGGCAGCAAGAAGTACAGGAGAGCAGAACCCTAACAGAAAGGCCTAGCACCTACTCCTCCAGTCATACAGACCATAGGAAATGGATGACTTTTTCTTCATTGACATTGAAAGTGTGTTGTATATTTCATAGCATCATTGCTATTTCATAGTTGCACTTACCCTTGATACCCTGGCATTCATATTCGTGACCCACCTCGGTTTCCATGAAAACATGAAACACACAAGCATGAAAAAGGAGCGCTTGAAATAGCAGATATCTCTTATTTCCCTGGCTGTTGCTTGTTTCATGTCAAATTAAAAGGAAAATGTGTTTACTGTCCTGTGAATGGAGTAATATCCCCCGCTAGCACTCTATCAGAATAATAATCAACAGAGTAGTGTAAATATCATGACCACCTGCAATATTTAAAAATAGCTGAAACCTTTCAGACTTTCAACATCAATGTCTCTAAGAGAGAGAGAGAGAGAGAGAGAGAGGAGATTAGGAGAGACTGTGTGTTTGAAATAGTTTTAATGAATTTATGCTCACTCACATCTGACTCCCATTTTCTTGTTTCTCTCTCGCTGTCTCTCTCTCTCTAATGATTTACATTAACTGATTAATTAACCTCTTGAGGATACCGTAGGATAGGGGGCGCCACAGCGCATTTTGAAAAAAAATCGTTCCCATTTTCAACGGCCTACTAATCAAACTCAGAAGATAGGGCATGCATATACTTATTATATATGGATAGAAAACACTCTAAAGTTTCTAAAACAGTTTGAATGGTGTCTGTGAGTATAACAGAACTCAAATGGCAGTCAAAACCCCGAGACCGATTGAAACAGGAAGTGGAATTCTGAATTGTGGACTTGACTTCTCATCTTTCCTTATTAATCACACCGTTAACCATGGTTCAGTGAGCACTTCCTATTGCTTCCACTAGATGTCGCCAGTCCTTTCACAGTGGTTTGAGCCTTATAGAGTCAAAACTCAGTGAATGACACGAGTTTGAAATTGGTCACAGGGGATGGGCCATCACCATTATGACGCCGGCGGCCATGTCTGCCCCCACCTTTGGATACGGTTTTAAAGGCCATGACATCATCCCCCTCGAATCTTATTGGCTCTCTTGGTGTTAGAGGCCCTGAAGATTTATTTTATACAACGTTTGACATGTTTGAACGAACCTACATGCGCGAGCATTGCATTCATTCTGAACTTCAGAGCTGCGCTTCGAGAGAGCCATAGGACGCGCTACCAACATCAGGCTAATGGAACGTGAAGTATGGACTTTTTGACCGAAAATACATCTGTTGTGGACCTGGGATGCTTTCTGATGAAGACAACTAAAGGTAGGCGATTATTGACAATATTATAGAAGATAAGACGTGACATGAGATTCTTTCCAAGATGGCGCCGAGCTCTGTATATTAGCTAATTTTCTGAGTATCGCATCTCCTTTTATCGCAAAGTGTGATTACCCAGTAAAGTTAATTTAAAATCTGGTATGACGGGTGTTCTCAAGAGATATTCATCTATAAATGTTAGATTGACAATATACATTTAAAAAATCGTTATAGTATAGTAATTTAGGCAAATGCAGCATTGTTTACCGGGACGCTTTTGAGGGGAAATAATGAAGTCAACGTCAGACAGAGATGTAAAATGCTGTTTTTATATATAAATATGACCTTTATTGAACAAAAGAATGCATGCATTGTATAACATGATGTCCTAGGGGTGCCATCTGATGAAGTTTGTAAAAGGTTAGTGCTGCATTTAGCTGTTTTTTGATTATATGTGATGCAAGTGGTTGGTCGGAAAATGGCTATGAAGCTGCTTTTTACGATGGACTCATCTAATATAATCTAATGATTTGCTTTTCCTGTAAAACCTTTTTGAAATCGGACGACGTGGGTCGATTCAGGAGAGGTGTATCTATAAAAAAAAAAAAAAAAAAAAAAATTTTTTTTTTTTAAAATTATGATATTTTTTTAATGCTAATTGGCGATATGATTTTTCGCTGGATTTTGATCCCGCTAACGGGATCAGACGCTGAAGAGGTTTTAATCTACTATTTCTGAGGAGACTCAAATAAAAAATGGATTGTCCTCGAACGTTTACTCATAGCTTGGGACCCATCTCTCACTTGCTAACACCATATATAAAAATTAGATCTATGGGCGCTGTGGCTTAGTTGGTTAAAGCGCATGTCTAGTAAACAGGAGATCCTGAATTCAAATTTCAGCAGAGCCTTTTCAAGCATTTCATTGTACACATTGGCGGGGAGGTAATTCTGCTTTTCTCACCAATGGGTTTAGAGAATAAGGCGAGAGGAGATAACACGTTAGGAGTATGCAATTGAGATATTAAATGTCACAGAAAAAGGGTACTTTTTGAAGGAGTTCAAAGTTACCGACTGTCTAAAGCGCAACTGCTTCTTCAGTTTAATGTCAGTTCAAAAGGGTTGTATTTTGAACGAGTTAAAGCTTATTATGTGAGCGAAGAAACTCAAGAACTCTGCTTTTGGACAAAGTCCCCCAGCTCATGATAGGTAAAATACTTACATTAACTGATTCGTCTGCTGTTTCAGAGGATTTGACCATTTTTAAGCTCGAGAGCCAAATGTGAAATGTAGTGTCATCGAACAACCGAAATTCTAAAGAAATAGTGTATGATTCTGAATGTTTACTCATATCTCGCGACCCACCTATCACATATTAATAACCACTTTGGGTCCCAAACCATAGTTTAAGAATCCATGTCAGAGGTTCTTGAGGTTATTCATCTCGAAACCGAAATGTAAAATGTACTGTCGTCGAATGACCATAATTAAAAATAAATAGTATGTGGTTACAAAGATTTACTGATATCTCGCTACCCAGCTCTCACATGCTCAGGCCCACTTTGGTTCCCAAAACATAGATTAACAAACCCTGTTGCTAGACAATTGAAGGTGTCCATATCGATTCCAATATTAGTAAATGACATCTGTTTTGTGACGTGATTTTGCCAGACAGTGAAATGGGTTAAATGAATGAGACTGGTTTGATTCACATCGGTGTGGGTGTTAGTTACGCAACATACATCAATTCAATGGGTGCTGTGGCTTAGTTGGTTAAAGTGCCTGTCTAGTAAACAGGAGGTCCTGAGTTCAAATCTCAGCAGTACCTTTTCAAGCATTTCATTGTACACATTGGTGGAGAAGGTCAGAGGGGAGGGCACTCTGCTTTTCTCACCAATGGGTTTAGAGAATTAGGCAAGTCGAGAGAAGAGAAGACGTGAGGAGGATGCAATTGAGATATTCCAATGTCACGGAAAAAGGGCACTTTTTGAATGATTTAAAACGTACCGACTGTCAAAAGCTCAACTGCTTCTTCAGTTTATTTGTTATCGAGACCCAAATGAAAAGAGTTTCGCCAGGTTGTACACGTCACTTTCACAGAATAAGTAGGCTCTATAAGGCTGCTCTTGCAGCCAGCTGTGATCGTATAATGGTTAGTACTCTGCGTTGTGGCTGCAGCAACCCTGGTTTGAACCTGACTTACAGCACTGCAATGTCAGTTCAAAAGGGTTGTATTTTGAACGAGTAAAAACGTATTGTGTGAGCAAAGAAACTCAAGAACTCTGCTTTTGGACAAAGTCCCCCAGCTCATGATAGATAAAATACTGACATTAACTGATTCGTCTGCTGTTTCAGAGGATTTTACAATTTTTAAGCTCGAGAGCCAAATGTGAAATGTAGTGTCATCGAACAACCGAAATTCTAAAGAAATAGTGTTTGATTCTGAATGTTTACTCATATCTCGCGACCCACCTATGACATGTTAATAACCGCTTTGGGTCCCAAACCATAGTTTAAGAATCCATGTCAGAGGTTCTTGAGTTTATTCATCTCGAAACCCAAATGTAAAATGTTTTGTCCTCGAATGACTATAATTAAAAATAAATAATACGTGATTACAAATATTTGCTGATATCTCGCTACCCACCTCTCACATGCTCAGGCCCACTTTGGTTCCCAAAACATAGCTTAACAAACCCTGTTGCTAGACAATTGAAGGTGTCCATATCGATTCCAATATTGGTAAATGACATCTGTTTTGTGACGTGATTTTGCCAGACAGTGAAATGGGTTAAATGAATGAGACTGGTTTGATTCACATCAGTTTGGGTGTTGGTTACGCAACATACATCAAATCAACGGGTGCTGTGGCTTAGTTGGTTAAAGTGCCTGTCTAGTAAACAGGAGATCCTGAGTTCAAATCTCAGCAGTACCTTTTCAAGCATTTCATTGTACACATTGGTGGAGAAGGTCAGATGGGAGGGCACTCTGCTTTTCTCACCAATGGGTTTAGAGAATTAGGCAAGTCGAGAGAAGAGAAGACGTGAGGAGGATGCAATTGAGATATTCCATTGTCACGGAAAAATGGCTCTTTTTGAATGAGTTAAAACGTGCCGACTGTCAAAAGCGTAACTGCTTCTTCAGTTTATTCGTTATCGAGACCCAAATGAGAAGAGTTTCGCCAGGTTGTACACGTCACTTTCACAGAATAAGTAGGCTCTATAAGGCTGCTCTTGCAGCCAGCCGTGATCGTATAGTGGTTAGTACTCTGCGTTGTGGCTGCAGCAACCCTGGTTTGAACCCGGGTTACGGCACTGCAATGTCAGTTCGAAAGGGTTGTATTTTGAACGAGTAAAAACTTATTGTGTTAGCAAAGAAACTCAAGAACTCTGCTTTTGGACAAAGTCCCCCAGCTCATGATTGGTAAAATACTTACATTAACTGATTCGTCTGCTGTTTCAGAGGATTTTACCATTTTTAAGCTCGAGAGCCAAATGTGAAATGTAGTGTCATCGAACAAACGAAATTCTAAAGAAATAGTGTATGATTCTGAATGTTAACTCATATCTCACGACCCACCTATCACATATTAATAACCACTTTGGGTCCCAAACCATAGTTTAAGAATCCATGTCAGAGGTTCTTGAGGTTATTCATCTCGAAACCGAAATGTAAAATGTACTGTCCTCGAATGACCATAATTAAAAATAAATAGTATGTGGTTACAAAGATTTACTGATATCTCGCTACCCAGCTCTCACATGCTCAGGCCCACTTTGGTTCCCAAAACATAGATTAACAAACCCTGTTGCTAGACAATTGAAGGTGTCCATATCGATTCCAATATTAGTAAATGACATCTGTTTTGTGACGTGATTTTGCCAGACAGTGAAATGGGTTAAATGAATGAGACTGGTTTGATTCACATCGGTGTGGGTGTTAGTTACGCAACATACATCAATTCAATGGGTGCTGTGGCTTAGTTGGTTAAAGTGCCTGTCTAGTAAACAGGAGGTCCTGAGTTCAAATCTCAGCAGTACCTTTTCAAGCATTTCATTGTACACATTGGTGGAGAAGGTCAGAGGGGAGGGCACTCTGCTTTTCTCACCAATGGGTTTAGAGAATTAGGCAAGTCGAGAGAAGAGAAGACGTGAGGAGGATGCAATTGAGATATTCCAATGTCACGGAAAAAGGGCACTTTTTGAATGATTTAAAACGTACCGACTGTCAAAAGCTCAACTGCTTCTTCAGTTTATTTGTTATCGAGACCCAAATGAAAAGAGTTTCGCCAGGTTGTACACGTCACTTTCACAGAATAAGTAGGCTCTATAAGGCTGCTCTTGCAGCCAGCTGTGATCGTATAATGGTTAGTACTCTGCGTTGTGGCTGCAGCAACCCTGGTTTGAACCTGACTTACAGCACTGCAATGTCAGTTCAAAAGGGTTGTATTTTGAACGAGTAAAAACGTATTGTGTGAGCAAAGAAACTCAAGAACTCTGCTTTTGGACAAAGTCCCCCAGCTCATGATAGATAAAATACTGACATTAACTGATTCGTCTGCTGTTTCAGAGGATTTTACAATTTTTAAGCTCGAGAGCCAAATGTGAAATGTAGTGTCATCGAACAACCGAAATTCTAAAGAAATAGTGTTTGATTCTGAATGTTTACTCATATCTCGCGACCCACCTATGACATGTTAATAACCGCTTTGGGTCCCAAACCATAGTTTAAGAATCCATGTCAGAGGTTCTTGAGTTTATTAATCTCGAAACCCAAATGTAAAATGTTTTGTCCTCGAATGACTATAATTAAAAATAAATAATACGTGATTACAAATATTTGCTGATATCTCGCTACCCACCTCTCACATGCTCAGGCCCACTTTGGTTCCCAAAACATAGCTTAACAAACCCTGTTGCTAGACAATTGAAGGTGTCCATATCGATTCCAATATTGGTAAATGACATCTGTTTTGTGACGTGATTTTGCCAGACAGTGAAATGGGTTAAATGAATGAGACTGGTTTGATTCACATCAGTTTGGGTGTTGGTTACGCAACATACATCAAATCAACGGGTGCTGTGGCTTAGTTGGTTAAAGTGCCTGTCTAGTAAACAGGAGATCCTGAGTTCAAATCTCAGCAGTACCTTTTCAAGCATTTCATTGTACACATTGGTGGAGAAGGTCAGATGGGAGGGCACTCTGCTTTTCTCACCAATGGGTTTAGAGAATTAGGCAAGTCGAGAGAAGAGAAGACGTGAGGAGGATGCAATTGAGATATTCCATTGTCACGGAAAAATGGCTCTTTTTGAATGAGTTAAAACGTGCCGACTGTCAAAAGCGTAACTGCTTCTTCAGTTTATTCGTTATCGAGACCCAAATGAGAAGAGTTTCGCCAGGTTGTACACGTCACTTTCACAGAATAAGTAGGCTCTATAAGGCTGCTCTTGCAGCCAGCCGTGATCGTATAGTGGTTAGTACTCTGCGTTGTGGCTGCAGCAACCCTGGTTTGAACCCGGGTTACGGCACTGCAATGTCAGTTCGAAAGGGTTGTATTTTGAACGAGTAAAAACTTATTGTGTTAGCAAAGAAACTCAAGAACTCTGCTTTTGGACAAAGTCCCCCAGCTCATGATTGGTAAAATACTTACATTAACTGATTCGTCTGCTGTTTCAGAGGATTTTACCATTTTTAAGCTCGAGAGCCAAATGTGAAATGTAGTGTCATCGAACAAACGAAATTCTAAAGAAATAGTGTATGATTCTGAATGTTAACTCATATCTCACGACCCACCTATCACATATTAATAACCACTTTGGGTCCCAAACCATAGTTTAAGAATCCATGTCAGAGGTTCTTGAGGTTATTCATCTCGAAACCGAAATGTAAAATGTACTGTCCTCGAATGACCATAATTAAAAATAAATAGTATGTGGTTACAAAGATTTACTGATATCTCGCTACCCAGCTCTCACATGCTCAGGCCCACTTTGGTTCCCAAAACATAGATTAACAAACCCTGTTGCTAGACAATTGAAGGTGTCCATATCGATTCCAATATTAGTAAATGACATCTGTTTTGTGACGTGATTTTGCCAGACAGTGAAATGGGTTAAATGAATGAGACTGGTTTGATTCACATCGGTGTGGGTGTTAGTTACGCAACATACATCAATTCAATGGGTGCTGTGGCTTAGTTGGTTAAAGTGCCTGTCTAGTAAACAGGAGGTCCTGAGTTCAAATCTCAGCAGTACCTTTTCAAGCATTTCATTGTACACATTGGTGGAGAAGGTCAGAGGGGAGGGCACTCTGCTTTTCTCACCAATGGGTTTAGAGAATTAGGCAAGTCGAGAGAAGAGAAGACGTGAGGAGGATGCAATTGAGATATTCCAATGTCACGGAAAAAGGGCACTTTTTGAATGATTTAAAACGTACCGACTGTCAAAAGCTCAACTGCTTCTTCAGTTTATTTGTTATCGAGACCCAAATGAAAAGAGTTTCGCCAGGTTGTACACGTCACTTTCACAGAATAAGTAGGCTCTATAAGGCTGCTCTTGCAGCCAGCTGTGATCGTATAATGGTTAGTACTCTGCGTTGTGGCTGCAGCAACCCTGGTTTGAACCTGACTTACAGCACTGCAATGTCAGTTCAAAAGGGTTGTATTTTGAACGAGTAAAAACGTATTGTGTGAGCAAAGAAACTCAAGAACTCTGCTTTTGGACAAAGTCCCCCAGCTCATGATAGATAAAATACTGACATTAACTGATTCGTCTGCTGTTTCAGAGGATTTTACAATTTTTAAGCTCGAGAGCCAAATGTGAAATGTAGTGTCATCGAACAACCGAAATTCTAAAGAAATAGTGTTTGATTCTGAATGTTTACTCATATCTCGCGACCCACCTATGACATGTTAATAACCGCTTTGGGTCCCAAACCATAGTTTAAGAATCCATGTCAGAGGTTCTTGAGTTTATTCATCTCGAAACCCAAATGTAAAATGTTTTGTCCTCGAATGACTATAATTAAAAATAAATAATACGTGATTACAAATATTTGCTGATATCTCGCTACCCACCTCTCACATGCTCAGGCCCACTTTGGTTCCCAAAACATAGCTTAACAAACCCTGTTGCTAGACAATTGAAGGTGTCCATATCGATTCCAATATTGGTAAATGACATCTGTTTTGTGACGTGATTTTGCCAGACAGTGAAATGGGTTAAATGAATGAGACTGGTTTGATTCACATCAGTTTGGGTGTTGGTTACGCAACATACATCAAATCAACGGGTGCTGTGGCTTAGTTGGTTAAAGTGCCTGTCTAGTAAACAGGAGATCCTGAGTTCAAATCTCAGCAGTACCTTTTCAAGCATTTCATTGTACACATTGGTGGAGAAGGTCAGATGGGAGGGCACTCTGCTTTTCTCACCAATGGGTTTAGAGAATTAGGCAAGTCGAGAGAAGAGAAGACGTGAGGAGGATGCAATTGAGATATTCCATTGTCACGGAAAAATGGCTCTTTTTGAATGAGTTAAAACGTGCCGACTGTCAAAAGCGTAACTGCTTCTTCAGTTTATTCGTTATCGAGACCCAAATGAGAAGAGTTTCGCCAGGTTGTACACGTCACTTTCACAGAATAAGTAGGCTCTATAAGGCTGCTCTTGCAGCCAGCTGTGATCGTATAATGGTTAGTACTCTGCGTTGTGGCTGCAGCAACCCTGGTTTGAACCTGACTTACAGCACTGCAATGTCAGTTCAAAAGGGTTGTATTTTGAACGAGTAAAAACGTATTGTGTGAGCAAAGAAACTCAAGAACTCTGCTTTTGGACAAAGTCCCCCAGCTCATGATAGATAAAATACTGACATTAACTGATTCGTCTGCTGTTTCAGAGGATTTTACAATTTTTAAGCTCGAGAGCCAAATGTGAAATGTAGTGTCATCGAACAACCGAAATTCTAAAGAAATAGTGTTTGATTCTGAATGTTTACTCATATCTCGCGACCCACCTATGACATGTTAATAACCGCTTTGGGTCCCAAACCATAGTTTAAGAATCCATGTCAGAGGTTCTTGAGTTTATTCATCTCGAAACCCAAATGTAAAATGTTTTGTCCTCGAATGACTATAATTAAAAATAAATAATACGTGATTACAAATATTTGCTGATATCTCGCTACCCACCTCTCACATGCTCAGGCCCACTTTGGTTCCCAAAACATAGCTTAACAAACCCTGTTGCTAGACAATTGAAGGTGTCCATATCGATTCCAATATTGGTAAATGACATCTGTTTTGTGACGTGATTTTGCCAGACAGTGAAATGGGTTAAATGAATGAGACTGGTTTGATTCACATCAGTTTGGGTGTTGGTTACGCAACATACATCAAATCAACGGGTGCTGTGGCTTAGTTGGTTAAAGTGCCTGTCTAGTAAACAGGAGATCCTGAGTTCAAATCTCAGCAGTACCTTTTCAAGCATTTCATTGTACACATTGGTGGAGAAGGTCAGATGGGAGGGCACTCTGCTTTTCTCACCAATGGGTTTAGAGAATTAGGCAAGTCGAGAGAAGAGAAGACGTGAGGAGGATGCAATTGAGATATTCCATTGTCACGGAAAAATGGCTCTTTTTGAATGAGTTAAAACGTGCCGACTGTCAAAAGCGTAACTGCTTCTTCAGTTTATTCGTTATCGAGACCCAAATGAGAAGAGTTTCGCCAGGTTGTACACGTCACTTTCACAGAATAAGTAGGCTCTATAAGGCTGCTCTTGCAGCCAGCCGTGATCGTATAGTGGTTAGTACTCTGCGTTGTGGCTGCAGCAACCCTGGTTTGAACCCGGGTTACGGCACTGCAATGTCAGTTCGAAAGGGTTGTATTTTGAACGAGTAAAAACTTATTGTGTTAGCAAAGAAACTCAAGAACTCTGCTTTTGGACAAAGTCCCCCAGCTCATGATTGGTAAAATACTTACATTAACTGATTCGTCTGCTGTTTCAGAGGATTTTACCATTTTTAAGCTCGAGAGCCAAATGTGAAATGTAGTGTCATCGAACAACCGAAATTCTAAAGAAATAGTGTATGATTCTGAATGTTTACTCATATCTCACGACCCACCTATCACATGTTAATAACCGCTTTGGGTCCCAAACCATAGTTTAAGAATCCATGTCAGAGGTTCTTGAGTTTATTCATCTCGAAACCGAAATGTATAATGTACTGTCCTCGAATGACCATAATTAAAAATAAATATTACGTGATTACAACTATTTACTGATATCTCGCTACCCACCTCTCACATGCTCAGGCCCACTTTGGTTCGCAAAACATAGCTTAACAAACCCTGTTGCTAGACAATTGAAGGTGTCCATATCGATTCCAATATTGGTAAATGACATCTGTTTTGTGACGTGATTTTGCCAGACAGTGAAATGGGTTAAATGAATGAGACTGGTTTGATTCACATCAGTTTGGGTGTTAGTTACGCAACATACATCAAAACAACGGGTGCTGTGGCTTAGTTGGTTAAAGTGCCTGTCTAGTAAACTGGAGATCCTGAGTTCAAATCTCAGCAGTACCTTTTCAAGCATTTCATTGTACACATTGGTGGAGAAGGTCAGAAGGGAGGGCACTCTGCTTTTCTCACCAATGGGTTTAGAGAATTAGGCAAGTCGAGAGAAGACGTGAGGAGGATGTAATTGAGATATTCCAATGTCACGGAAAAGGGCACTTTTTGAATGAGTTAAAACGTACCGACTGTCAAAAGCGCAACTCCTTCTTCAGTTTATTCGTTATCGACACCCAACTGAAAAGAGTCTCGCCAGGTTGTACATGTCACTTTCACAGAATAAGTTGGCTCTATAAGGCTGCTCTTGCAGCCAGCCATGATCGTATAATGGTTAGTACTCTGCGTTGTGGCTGCAGCAACCCTGGTTTGAACCCGGGTTACGGCACTGCAATGTCAGTTCAAAAGGGTTGTATTTTGAACGAGTAAAAACTTATTGTGTTAGCAAAGAAACTCAAGAACTCTGCTTTTGGACAAAGTCCCCCAGCTCATGATAGGTAAAATACTTACATTAACTGATTCGTCTGCTGTTCCAGAGGATTTTACAATTTTTAAGCTCGAGAGCCAAATGTGAATTGTAGTATCATCGAACAACCGAAATTCTAAAGAAATAGTGTATGATTCTGAATGTTTACTCATATCTCGTGACCCACCTATCACATGTTAATAACCGCTTTGGGTCCCAAACCATAGTTTAAGAATCCATGTCAGAGGTTCTTGAGGTTATTCATCTCGAATCCCAAATGTAAAATGTACTGTCCTCGAATGACCATAATTAAAAAGAAATAGTATGTGATTACAAATATTTACTGATATGTCGCTACCCACCTCTCACATGCTCAGGCCCACTTTGGTTCCCAAAACATAGCTTAACAAACCCTGTTGCTAGACAATTGAAGGTGTCCATATTGATTCCAAAATTAGTAAATGACATCGGTTTTGTGACGTGATTTTGCCAGACAGAGATTAAATAGGTTAAATGAATGAGACGGGTTTGATTCACGTCGGTGTGGGTGTTAGTTACGCAACATACATCAAATCAACGGGTGCTGTGGCTTAGTTGGTTAAAGTGCCTGTCTAGTAAACTGGAGATCCTGAGTTCAAATCTCAGCAGTACCTTTTCAAGCATTTCATTGTACACATTGGTGGAGAAGGTCAGAAGGGAGGGCACTCTGCTTTTCTCACCAATGGGTTTAGAGAATTAGGCAAGTCGAGAGAAGACGTGAGGAGGATGCAATTGAGATATTCCATTGTCACGGAAAAATGGCTCTTTTTGAATGAGTTAAAACGTGCCGACTGTCAAAAGCGTAACTGCTTCTTCAGTTTATTCGTTATCGAGACCCAAATGAGAAGAGTTTCGCCAGGTTGTACACGTCACTTTCACAGAATAAGTAGGCTCTATAAGGCTGCTCTTGCAGCCAGCCGTGATCGTATAGTGGTTAGTACTCTGCGTTGTGGCCGCAGAAACCCCGGTTCGAATCTGGGTCACGGCACTCCAATGTCACCTCAAAAGGATTGTATTTTGAACGAGTAAAAACGTATTGTGTGAGCGAAGAAACTCAAGAACTCTGCTTTTGGACAAAGTCCCCCAGCTCATGAAAGGTAAAATACTTACATTAACTGATTCGTCTGCTGTTCCAGAGGATTTTACCATTTTTAAGCTCGAGAGCCAAATGTGAAATGTAGTGTCATCGAACAACCGAAATTCTGAA
This sequence comes from Salmo salar, assembly GCF_965601325.2. NCBI lineage: Eukaryota > Metazoa > Chordata > Actinopteri > Salmoniformes > Salmonidae > Salmo > Salmo salar. The sequence goes on along the minus strand of NC_138303.1, from coordinate 12,054,516 downwards.
GAAATAGTGTATGATTCTGAATGTTTACTCATATCTCGCGACCCACCTATCACATGTTAATAACCGCTTTGGGTCCCAAACCAAAGTTTAAGAATCCATGTCAGAGGTTCTTGAGTTTATTCATCTCGAATCCCAAATGTAAAATGTACTGTCCTCGAATGACCATAATTAAAAAGAAATAGTATGTGATTACAAATATTTACTGATATCTCGCTACCCACCTCTCACATGCTCAGGCCCACTTTGGTTCCCAAAACATAGCTTAACAAATCCTGTTGCTAGACAATTGAAGGTGTCCATATCGATTCCAATATTGGTAAATGACATCTGTTTTGTGACGTGATTTTGCCAGACAGTGAAATGGGTTAAATGAATGAGACTGGTTTGATTCACATCAGTTTGGGTGTTGGTTACGCAACATACATCAAATCAACGGGTGCTGTGGCTTAGTTGGTTAAAGCGCCTGTCTAGTAAACAGGAGATCCTGAGTTCAAATCTCAGCAGTACCTTTTCAAGCATTTCATTGTACACATTGGTGGAGAAGGTCAGAGGGTAGGGAACTCCGCTTTTCACACCAATGGGTTTAGAGAATTAGGCAAGTCGAGAGAAGAGAAGACTTGAGGAGGATGCAATTGAGATATTCCAATGTCACGGAAAAAGGGCACTTTTTGAATGAGTTAAAACGTACCGACTGTCAAAAGCGCAACTGCTTCTTCAGTTTATTCGTTATCGAGACCCAAATGAAAAGAGTCTCGCCAGGTTGTACACGTCACTTTCACAGAATAAGTAGGCTCTATAATGCTGCTCTTGTAGCCAGCCATGATCATATAATGGTTAGTACTCTGCGTTGTGGCTGCAGCAACCCTGGTTTGAACCCGACTTACGGCACTGCAATGTCAGTTCAAAAGGGTTGTATTTTGAACGAGTAAAAACGTATTGTTTTAGCGAAGAAACTCAAGAACTCTGCTTTTGGACAAAGTCCCCCAGCTCATGATTGGTAAAATACTTACATTAACTGATTCGTCTGCTGTTTCAGAGGATTTTATCATTTTTAAGCTCGAGAGCCAAATGTGAAATGTAGTGTCATCGAACAACCGAAATTCTAAAGAAATAGTGTATGATTCTGAATGTTTACTCATATCTCGCGACCCACCTATAGCATGTTAATAACCGCTTTGGGTCCCAAACCATAGTTTAAGAATCCATGTCAGAGGTTCTTGAGGTTATTCATCTCGAATCCCAAATGTAAAATGTACTGTCCTCGAATGACTATAATTAAAAATAAATAATACGTGATTACAAATATTTGCTGATATCTCGCTACCCACCTCTCACATGCTCAGGCCCACTTTGGTTCCCAAAACATAGCTTAACAAATCCTGTTGCTAGACAATTGAAGGTGTCCATATCGATTCCAATATTGGTAAATGACATCTGTTTTGTGACGTGATTTTGCCAGACAGTGAAATGGGTTAAATGAATGAGACTGGTTTGATTCACATCAGTTTGGGTGTTGGTTACGCAACATACATCAAATCAACGGGTGCTGTGGCTTAGTTGGTTAAAGTGCCTGTCTAGTAAACAGGAGATCCTGAGTTCAAATCTCAGCAGTACCTTTTCAAGCATTTCATTGTACACATTGGTGGAGAAGGTCAGATGGGAGGGCACTCTGCTTTTCTCACCAATGGGTTTAGAGAATTAGGCAAGTCAAGAGAAGAGAAGACGTGAGGAGGATGCAATTGAGATATTCCATTGTCACGGAAAAATGGCTCTTTTTGAATGAGTTAAAACGTACCGACTGTCAAAAGCGTAACTGCTTCTTCAGTTTATTCGTTATCGAGACCCAAATGAGAAGAGTTTCGCCAGGTTGTACACGTCACTTTCACAGAATAAGTAGGCTCTATAAGGCTGCTCTTTCAGCCAGCCGTGATCGTATAGTGGTTAGTACTCTGCGTTGTGGCCGCAGAAACCCCGGTTCGAATCCGGGTCACGGCACTGCAATGTCACCTCAAAAGGATTGTATTTTGAACGAGTAAAAACGTATTGTGTGAGCGAAGAAACTCAAGAACTCTGCTTTTGGACAAAGTCCCCCAGCTCATGATAGGTAAAATACTTACATTAACTGATTCGTCTGCTGTTCCAGAGGATTTTACAATTTTTAAGCTCGAGAGCCAAATGTGAATTGTAGTATCATCGAACAACCGAAATTCTAAAGAAATAGTGTATGATTCTGAATGTTTACTCATATCTCGCGACCCACCTATCACATGTTAATAACCGCTTTGGGTCCCAAACCATAGTTTAAGAATCCATGTCAGAGGTTCTTGAGGTTATTCATCTCGAATCCCAAATGTAAAATGTACTGTCCTCGAATGACCATAATTAAAAAGAAATAGTATGTGATTACAAATATTTACTGATATGTCGCTACCCACCTCTCACATGCTCAGGCCCACTTTGGTTCCCAAAACATAGCTTAACAAACCCTGTTGCTAGACAATTGAAGGTGTCCATATTGATTCCAAAATTAGTAAATGACATCGGTTTTGTGACGTGATTTTGCCAGACAGAGATTAAATAGGTTAAATGAATGAGACGGGTTTGATTCACGTCGGTGTGGGTGTTAGTTACGCAACATACATCAAATCAACGGGTGCTGTGGCTTAGTTGGTTAAAGTGCCTGTCTAGTAAACTGGAGATCCTGAGTTCAAATCTCAGCAGTACCTTTTCAAGCATTTCATTGTACACATTGGTGGAGAAGGTCAGAAGGGAGGGCACTCTGCTTTTCTCACCAATGGGTTTAGAGAATTAGGCAAGTCGAGAGAGAGAGACGTGAGGAGGATGCAATTGAGATATTCCAATGTCACGGAAAAAGGGCACTTTTTGAATGAGTTAAAACGTACCGACTGTCAAAAGCGCAACTGCTTCTTCAGTTTATTCGTTATCGAGACCCAAATGAGAAGAGTTTCGCCAGGTTGTACACGTCACTTTCACAGAATAAGTAGGCTCTATAAGGCTGCTCTTGCAGCCAGCCGTGATCGTATAGTGGTTAGTACTCTGCGTTGTGGCCGCAGAAACCCCGGTTCGAATCCGGGTCACGGCACTGCAATGTCAGTTCCAAAAGGATTGTATTTTGAACGAGTAAAAACGTATTGTGTGAGCGAAGAAACTCAAGAACTCTGCTTTTGGACAAAGTCCCCCAGCTCATGATAGGTAAAATACTTACATTAACTGATTCGTCTGCTGTTTCAGAGGATTTTACCATTTTTAAGCTCGAGAGCCAAATGTGAAATGTAGTGTCATCGAACAACCGAAATTCTAAAGAAATAGTGTATGATTCTGAATGTTTACTCATATCTCGCGACCCACCTATCACATGTTAATAACCGCTTTGGGTCCCAAACCATAGTTTAAGAATCCATGTCAGAGGTTCTTGAGTTTATTCATCTCGAATCCCAAATGTAAAATGTACTGTCCTCGAATGACCATAATTAAAAAGAAATAGTATGTGATTACAAATATTTACTGATATCTCGCTACCCACCTCTCACATGCTCAGGCCCACTTTGGTTCCCAAAACATAGCTTAACAAATCCTGTTGCTAGACAATTGAAGGTGTCCATATCGATTCCAATATTGGTAAATGACATCTGTTTTGTGACGTGATTTTGCCAGACAGTGAAATGGGTTAAATGAATGAGACTGGTTTGATTCACATCAGTTTGGGTGTTGGTTACGCAACATACATCAAATCAACGGGTGCTGTGGCTTAGTTGGTTAAAGTGCCTGTCTAGTAAACAGGAGATCCTGAGTTCAAATCTCAGCAGTACCTTTTCAAGCATTTCATTGTACACATTGGTGGAGAAGGTCAGAGGGGAGGGCACTCTGCTTTTCTCACCAATGGGTTTAGAGAATTAGGCAAGTCGAGAGAAGAGAAGACGTGAGGAGGATGCAATTGAGATATTCCAATGTCACGGAAAAAGGGCACTTTTTGAATGAGTTAAAACGTACCGACTGTCAAAAGCGCAACTGCTTCTTCAGTTTATTCGTTATCGAGACCCAAATGAAAAGAGTCTCGCCAGGTTGTACATGTCACTTTCACAGAATAAGTAGGCTCTATAAGGCTGCTCTTGCAGCCAGCCATGATCGTATAATGGTTAGTACTCTGCGTTGTGGCTGCAGCAACCCTGGTTTGAACCCGGGTTACGGCACTGCAATGTCAGTTCAAAAGGGTTGTATTTTGAACGAGTAAAAATGTATTGTGTGAGCGAAGAAACTCAAGAACTCTGCTTTTGGACAAAGTCCCCCAGCTCATGATAGGTAAAATACTGACATTAACTGATTCGTCTGCTGTTTCAGAGGATTTTACAATTTTTAAGCTCGAGAGCCAAATGTGAAATGTAGTGTCATCGAACAACCGAAATTCTAAAGAAATAGTGTATGATTCTGAATGTTTACTCATATCTCGCGACCCACCTATCACATGTTAATAACCGCTTTGGGTCCCAAACCATAGTTTAAGAATCCATGTCAGAGGTTCTTGAGTTTATTCATCTCGAAACCGAAATGTAAAATGTACTGTCCTCGAATGACCATAATTAAAAATAAATAGTATGTGGTTACAAATATTTACTGATATCTCGCTACCCAGCTCTCACATGCTCAGGCCCACTTTGGTTCCCAAAACATAGATTAACAAACCCTGTTGCTAGACAATTGAAGGTGTCCATATCGATTCCAATATTAGTAAATGACATCTGTTTTGTGACGTCATTTTGACAGACAGAGATTAAATAGGTTAAATGAATGAGACTGGTTTGATTCACATCGGTGTGGGTGTTAGTTACGCAACATACATCAAATCAATGGGTGCTGTGGCTTAGTTGGTTAAAGTGCCTGTCTAGTAAACAGGAGATCCTGAGTTCAAATCTCAGCAGTACCTTTTCAAGCATTTCATTGTACACATTGGTGGAGAAGGTCAGAGGGGAGGGCACTCTACTTTTCTCACCAATGGGTTTAGAGAATTAGGCAAGTCGAGAGAAGAGAAGACGTGAGGAGGATGCAATTGAGATATTCCAATGTCACGGAAAAAGGGCACTTTTTGAATGAGTTAAAACGTACCGACTGTCAAAAGCGCAACTCCTTCTTCAGTTTATTCGTTATCGAGACCCAAATGAAAAGAGTTTCGCCAGGTTGTACATGTCACTTTCACAGAATAAGTAGGCTCTATAAGGCTGCTCTTGCAGCCAGCCGTGATCGTATAGTGGTTAGTACTCTGCGTTGTGGACGCAGCAACCCCGGTTCGAATCCGGGTCACGGCACTGCAATGTCAGTTCCAAAAAGGTTGTATTTTGAACGAGTAAAAATGTATTGTGTGAGCGAAGAAACTCAAGAACTCTGCTTTTGGACAAAGTCCCCCAGCTCATGATAGGTAAAATACTTACATTAACTCATTCGTCTGCTGTTTCAGAGGATTTTACAATTTTTAAGCTCGAGAGCCAAATGTGAAATGTAGTGTCATCGAACAACCGAAATTCTAAAGAAATAGTGTATGATTCTGAATGTTTACTCATATCTCGCGACCCACCTATCACATGTTAATAACCGCTTTGGGTCCCAAACCATAGTTTAAGAATCCATGTCAGAGGTTCTTGAGTTTATTCATCTCGAAACCGAAATGTAAAATGTACTGTCCTCGAATGACCATAATTAAAAATAAATAGTATGTGGTTACAAATATTTACTGATATCTCGCTACCCAGCTCTCACATGCTCAGGCCCACTTTGGTTCCCAAAACATAGATTAACAAACCCTGTTGCTAGACAATTGAAGGTGTCCATATCGATTCCAATATTAGTAAATGACATCTGTTTTGTGACGTGATTTTGCCAGACAGTGAAATGGGTTAAATGAATGAGACTGGTTTGATTCACATCGGTGTGGGTGTTAGTTACGCAACATACATCAAATCAATGGGTGCTGTGGCTTAGTTGGTTAAAGTGCCTGTCTAGTAAACAGGAGATCCTGAGTTCAAATCTCAGCAGTACCTTTTCAAGCATTTCATTGTACACATTGGTGGAGAAGGTCAGAAGGGAGGGCACTCTGCTTTTCTCACCAATGGGTTTAGAGAATTAGGCAAGTCGAGAGAAGAGAAGACGTGAGGAGGATGTAATTGAGATATTCCAATGTCACGGAAAAAGGGCACTTTTTGAATGAGTTAAAACGTACCGACTGTCAAAAGCGCAACTGCTTCTTCAGTTTATTCGTTATCGAGACCCAAATGAAAAGAGTTTCGCCAGGTTGTACATGTCACTTTCACAGAATAAGTAGGCTCTATAAGGCTGCTCTTGCAGCCAGCCGTGATCGTATAGTGGTTAGTACTCTGCGTTGTGGCTGCAGCAACCCCGGTTTGAATCCGGGTCACGGCACTGCAATGTCAGTTCAAAAGGGTTGTATTTTGAACGAGTAAAAACGTATTGTGTGAGCGAAGAAACTCAAGAACTCTGCTTTTGGACAAAGTCCCCCAGCTCATGATAGGTAAAATACTTACATTAACTGATTCGTCTGCTGTTTCAGAGGATTTTACCATTTTTAAGCTCGAGAGCCAAATGTGAAATGTAGTGTCATCGAACAACCGAAATTCTAAAGAAATAGTGTATGATTCTGAATGTTTACTCATATCTCGCGACCCACCTATCACATGTTAATAACCGCTTTGGGTCCCAAACCATAGTTTAAGAATCCATGTCAGAGGTTCTTGAGTTTATTCATCTCGAAACCCAAATGTAAAATGTACTGTCCTCGAATGACCATAATTAAAAAGAAATAGTATGTGATTACAAATATTTACTGATATCTCGCTACCCACCTCTCACATGCTCAGGCCCACTTTGGTTCCCAAAACATAGCTTAACAAACCCTGTTGCTAGACAATTGAAGGTGTCCATATCGATTCCAATATTAGTAAATGACATCTGTTTTGTGACGTGATTTTGCCAGACAGTGAAATGGGTTAAATGAATGAGACTGGTTTGATTCACATCGGTGTGGGTGTTAGTTACGCAACATACATCAAATCAACGGGTGCTGTGGCTTAGTTGGTTAAAGTGCCTGTCTAGTAAACAGGAGATCCTGAGTTCAAATCTCAGCAGTACCTTTTCAAGCATTTCATTGTACACATTGGTGGAGAAGGTCAGAAGGGAGGGCACTCTGCTTTTCTCACCAATGGGTTTAGAGAATTAGGCAAGTCGAGAGAAGAGAAGACGTGAGGAGGATGCAATTGAGATATTCCATTGTCACGGAAAAATGGCTCTTTTTGAATGAGTTAAAACGTACCGACTGTCAAAAGCGCAACTGCTTCTTCAGTTTATTCGTTATCGAGACCCAAATGAGAAGAGTTTCGCCAGGTTGTACATGTCACTTTCACAGAATAAGTAGGCTCTATAAGGCTGCTCTTGCAGCCAGCCGTGATCGTATAGTGGTTAGTACTCTGCGTTGTGGACGCAGCAACCCCGGTTCGAATCCGGGTCACGGCACTGCAATGTCAGTTCCAAAAAGGTTGTATTTTGAACGAGTAAAAACGTATTGTGTGAGCGAAGAAACTCAAGAACTCTGCTTTTGGACAAAGTCCCCCAGCTCATGATAGGTAAAATACTTACATTAACTGATTCGTCTGCTGTTTCAGAGGATTTTACCATGTTTAAGCTCGAGAGCCAAATGTGAAATGTAGTGTCATCGAACAACCGAAATTCTAAAGAAATAGTGTATGATTCTGAATGTTTACTCATATCTCGCGACCCACCTATCACATGTTAATAACCGCTTTGGGTCCCAAACCATAGTTTAAGAATCCATGTCAGAGGTTCTTGAGTTTATTCATCTCGAAACCGAAATGTAAAATGTACTGTCCTCGAATGACCATAATTAAAAAGAAATAGTATGTGATTACAAATATTTACTGATATCTCGCTACCCACCTCTCACATGCTCAGGCCCACTTTGGTTCCCAAAACATAGCTTAACAAACCCTGTTGCTAGACAATTGAAGGTGTCCATATCGATTCCAATATTAGTAAATGACATCTGTTTTGTGACGTGATTTTGCCAGACAGTGAAATGGGTTAAATGAATGAGACTGGTTTGATTCACATCGGTGTGGGTGTTAGTTACGCAACATACATCAAATCAACGGGTGCTGTGGCTTAGTTGGTTAAAGTGCCTGTCTAGTAAACAGGAGATCCTGAGTTCAAATCTCAGCAGTACCTTTTCAAGCATTTCATTGTACACATTGGTGGAGAAGGTCAGAAGGGAGGGCACTCTGCTTTTCTCACCAATGGGTTTAGAGAATTAGGCAAGTCGAGAGAAGAGAAGACGTGAGGAGGATGTAATTGAGATATTCCAATGTCACGGAAAAAGGGCACTTTTTGAATGAGTTAAAACGTACCGACTGTCAAAAGCGCAACTCCTTCTTCAGTTTATTCGTTATCGAGACCAAAATGAAAAGAGTTTCGCCAGTTTGTACATGTCACTTTCACAGAATAAGTAGGCTCTATAAGGCTGCTCTTGCAGCCAGCCGTGATCGTATAGTGGTTAGTACTCTGCGTTGTGGACGCAGCAACCCCGGTTTGAATCCGGGTCACGGCACTGCAATGTCAGTTCCAAAAGGGTTGTATTTTGAACGAGTAAAAACTGTATTGTGTGAGCGAAGAAACTCAAGAACTCTGCTTTTGGACAAAGTCCCCCAGCTCATGATAGGTAAAATACTTACATTAACTGATTCGTCTGCTGTTTCAGAGGATTTTACCATGTTTAAGCTCGAGAGCCAAATGTGAAATGTAGTGTCATCGAACAACCGAAATTCTAAAGAAATAGTGTATGATTCTGAATGTTTACTCATATCTCACGACCCACCTATCACATGTTAATAACCGCTTTGGGTCCCAAACCATAGTTTAAGAATCCATGTCAGAGGTTCTTGAGTTTATTCATCTCGAAACCCAAATGTAAAATGTATTGTCCTCGAATGACTATAATTAAAAAGAAATAATATGTGATTACAAATATTTACTGATATCTCGCTACCCACCTCTCACATGCTCAGGCCCACTTTGGTTCCCAAAACATAGCTTAACAAATCCTGTTGCTAGACAATTGAAGGTGTCCATATCGATTCCAATATTGGTAAATGACATCTGTTTTGTGACGTGATTTTGCCAGACAGTGAAATGGGTTAAATGAATGAGACTGGTTTGATTCACATCAGTTTGGGTGTTGGTTACGCAACATACATCAAATCAACGGGTGCTGTGGCTTAGTTGGTTAAAGCGCCTGTCTAGTAAACAGGAGATCCTGAGTTCAAATCTCAGCAGTACCTTTTCAAGCATTTCATTGTACACATTGGTGGAGAAGGTCAGATGGGAGGGCACTCTGCTTTTCTCACCAATGGGTTTAGAGAATTAGGCAAGTCGAGAGAAGAGAAGACGTGAGGAGGATGCAATTGAGATATTCCAATGTCACGGAAAAAGGGCACTTTTTGAATGAGTTAAAACGTACCGACTGTCAAAAGCGCAACTGCTTCTTCAGTTTATTCGTTATCGAGACCCAAATGAAAAGAGTCTCGCCAGGTTGTACATGTCACTTTCACAGAATAAGTAGGCTCTATAAGGCTGCTCTTGCAGCCAGCCATGATCGTATAATGGTTAGTACTCTGCGTTGTGGCTGCAGCAACCCTGGTTTGAACCCGGGTTACGGCACTGCAATGTCAGTTCAAAAGGGTTGTATTTTGAACGAGTAAAAACGTATTGTGTGAGCGAAGAAACTCAAGAACTCTGCTTTTGGACAAAGTCCCCCAGCTCATGATAGGTAAAATACTTACATTAACTGATTCGTCTGCTGTTTCAGAGGATTTTACAATTTTTAAGCTCGAGAGCCAAATGTGAAATGTAGTGTCATCGAACAACCGAAATTCTAAAGAAATAGTGTATGATTCTGAATGTTTACTCATATCTCGCGACCCACCTATCACATGTTAATAACCGCTTTGGGTCCCAAACCATAGTTTAAGAATCCATGTCAGAGGTTCTTGAGTTTATTCATCTCGAAACCCAAATGTAAAATGTACTGTCCTCGAATGACCATAATTAAAAATAAATAGTATGTGATTACAAATATTTACTGATATCTCGCTACCCACCTCTCACATGCTCAGGCCCACTTTGGTTCCCAAAACATAGCTTAACAAACCCTGTTGCTAGACAATTGAAGGTGTCCATATCGATTCCAATATTAGTAAATGACATCTGTTTTGTGACGTGATTTTGCCAGACAGTGAAATGGGTTAAATGAATGAGACTGGTTTGATTCACATCGGTGTGGGTGTTAGTTACGCAACATACGTCAAATCAACGGGTGCTGTGGCTTAGTTGGTTAAAGTGCCTGTCTAGTAAACAGGAGATCCTGAGTTCAAATCTCAGCAGTACCTTTTCAAGCATTTCATTGTACACATTGGTGGAGAAGGTCAGAAGGGAGGGCACTCTGCTTTTCTCACCAATGGGTTTAGAGAATTAGGCAAGTCGAGAGAAGAGAAGACGTGAGGAGGATGCAATTGAGATATTCCATTGTCACGGAAAAAGGGCTCTTTTTGAATGAGTTAAAACGTACCGACTGTCAAAGGCGCAACTGCTTCTTCAGTTTATTCGTTATCGAGACCCAAATGAGAAGAGTTTCGCCAGGTTGTACACGTCACTTTCACAGAATAAGTAGGCTCTATAAGGCTGCTCTTGCAGCCAGCCGTGATCGTATAGTGGTTAGTACTCTGCGTTGTGGACGCAGAAACCCCGGTTCGAATCCGGGTCACGGCACTGCAATGTCACCTCCAAAAAGGATTGTATTTTGAACGAGTAAAAACGTATTGTGTGAGCGAAGAAACTCAAGAACTCTGCTTTTGGACAAAGTCCCCCAGCTCATGATAGGTAAAATACTTACATTAACTGATTCGTCTGCTGTTCCAGAGGATTTTACAATTTTTAAGCTCGAGAGCCAAATGTGAATTGTAGTATCATCGAACAACCGAAATTCTAAAGAAATAGTGTATGATTCTGAATGTTTACTCATATCTCGCGACCCACCTATCACATGTTAATAACCGCTTTGGGTCCCAAACCATAGTTTAAGAATCCATGTCAGAGGTTCTTGAGGTTATTCATCTCGAATCCCAAATGTAAAATGTACTGTCCTCGAATGACCATAATTAAAAAGAAATAGTATGTGATTACAAATATTTACTGATATGTCGCTACCCACCTCTCACATGCTCAGGCCCACTTTGGTTCCCAAAACATAGCTTAACAAACCCTGTTGCTAGACAATTGAAGGTGTCCATATCGATTCCAATATTAGTAAATGACATCTGTTTTGTGACGTGATTTTGCCAGACAGTGAAATGGGTTAAATGAATGAGACTGGTTTGATTCACATCGGTGTGGGTGTTAGTTACGCAACATACATCAAATCAACGGGTGCTGTGGCTTAGTTGGTTAAAGTGCCTGTCTAGTAAACAGGAGATCCTGAGTTCAAATCTCAGCAGTACCTTTTCAAGCATTTCATTGTACACATTGGTGGAGAAGGTCAGAAGGGAGGGCACTCTGCTTTTCTCACCAATGGGTTTAGAGAATTAGGCAAGTCGAGAGAAGACGTGAGGAGGATGTAATTGAGATATTCCAATGTCACGGAAAAAGGGCACTTTTTGAATGAGTTAAAACGTACCGACTGTCAAAAGCGCAACTCCTTCTTCAGTTTATTCGTTATCGACACCCAACTGAAAAGAGTCTCGCCAGGTTGTACATGTCACTTTCACAGAATAAGTTGGCTCTATAAGGCTGCTCTTGCAGCCAGCCATGATCGTATAATGGTTAGTACTCTGCGTTGTGGCTGCAGCAACCCTGGTTTGAACCCGGTTACGGCACTGCAATGTCAGTTCAAAAGGGTTGTATTTTGAACGAGTAAAAACTTATTGTGTGAGCAAAGAAACTCAAGAACTCTGCTTTTGGACAAAGTCCCCCAGCTCATGATAGGTAAAATACTTACATTAACTGATTCGTCTGCTGTTTCAGAGGATTTTACAATTTTTAAGCTCGAGAGCCAAATGTGAAATGTAGTGTCATCGAACAACCGAAATTCTAAAGAAATAGTGTATGATTCTGAATGTTTACTCATATCTCGCGACCCACCTATCACATGTTAATAACCGCTTTGGGTCCCAAACCATAGTTTAAGAATCCATGTCAGAGGTTCTTGAGTTTATTCATCTCGAAACCGAAATGTAAAATGTACTGTCCTCGAATGACCATAATTAAAAAGAAATAGTATGTGATTACAAATATTTACTGATATCTCGCTACCCACCTCTCACATGCTCAGGCCCACTTTGGTTCCCAAAACATAGCTTAACAAACCCTGTTGCTAGACAATTGAAGGTGTCCATATCGATTCCAATATTAGTAAATGACATCTGTTTTGTGACGTGATTTTGCCAGACAGTGAAATGGGTTAAATGAATGAGACTGGTTTGATTCACATCGGTGTGGGTGTTAGTTACGCAACATACATCAAATCAACGGGTGCTGTGGCTTAGTTGGTTAAAGTGCCTGTCTAGTAAACAGGAGATCCTGAGTTCAAATCTCAGCAGTACCTTTTCAAGCATTTCATTGTACACATTGGTGGAGAAGGTCAGAAGGGAGGGCACTCTGCTTTTCTCACCAATGGGTTTAGAGAATTAGGCAAGTCGAGAGAAGAGAAGACGTGAGGAGGATGCAATTGAGATATTCCAATGTCACGGAAAAAGGGCACTTTTTGAATGAGTTAAAACGTACCGACTGTCAAAAGCGCAACTGCTTCTTCAGTTTATTCGTTATCGAGACCCAAATGAAAAGAGTTTCGCCAGGTTGTACACGTCACTTTCACAGAATAAGTAGGCTCTATAAGGCTGCTCTTGCAGCCAGCCGTGATCGTATAGTGGTTAGTACTCTGCGTTGTGGACTGCAGCAACCCCGGTTCGAATCCCGGTCACGGCACTGCAATGTCAGTTCCAAAAAGGTTGTATTTTGAACGAGTAAAAACGTATTGTGTGAGCGAAGAAACTCAAGAACTCTGCTTTTGGACAAAGTCCCCCAGCTCATGATAGGTAAAATACTTACATTAACTGATTCGTCTGCTGTTTCAGAGGATTTTACCATGTTTAAGCTCGAGAGCCAAATGTGAAATGTAGTGTCATCGAACAACCGAAATTCTAAAGAAATAGTGTATGATTCTGAATGTTTACTCATATCTCGCGACCCACCTATCACATGTTAATAACCGCTTTGGGTCCCAAACCATAGTTTAAGAATCCATGTCAGAGGTTCTTGAGTTTATTCATCTCGAAACCCAAATGTAAAATGTACTGTCCTCGAATGACTATAATTAAAAAGAAATAATATGTGATTACAAATATTTACTGATATCTCGCTACCCACCTCTCACATGCTCAGGCCCACTTTGGTTCCCAAAACATAGCTTAACAAATCCTGTTGCTAGACAATTGAAGGTGTCCATATCGATTCCAATATTGGTAAATGACATCTGTTTTGTGACGTGATTTTGCCAGACAGTGAAATGGGTTAAATGAATGAGACTGGTTTGATTCACATCGGTGTGGGTGTTGGTTACGCAACATACATCAAATCAACGGGTGCTGTGGCTTAGTTGGTTAAAGTGCCTGTCTAGTAAACAGGAGATCCTGAGTTCAAATCTCAGCAGTACCTTTTCAAGCATTTCATTGTACACATTGGTGGAGAAGGTCAGAAGGGAGGGCACTCTGCTTTTCTCACCAATGGGTTTAGAGAATTAGGCAAGTCGAGAGAAGAGAAGACGTGAGGAGGATGCAATTGAGATATTCCAATGTCACGGAAAAAGGGCACTTTTTGAATGAGTTAAAACGTACCGACTGTCAAAAGCGCAACTGCTTCTTCAGTTTATTCGTTATCGAGACCAAAATGAAAAGAGTTTCGCCAGTTTGTACATGTCACTTTCACAGAATAAGTAGGCTCTATAAGGCTGCTCTTGCAGCCAGCCGTGATCGTATAGTGGTTAGTACTCTGCGTTGTGGACGCAGCAACCCCGGTTCGAATCCGGGTCACGGCACTGCAATGTCAGTTCCAAAAAGGTTGTATTTTGAACGAGTAAAAATGTATTGTGTGAGCGAAGAAACTCAAGAACTCTGCTTTTGGACAAAGTCCCCCAGCTCATGATAGGTAAAATACTTACATTAACTGATTCGTCTGCTGTTTCAGAGGATTTTACAATTTGTAAGCTCGAGAGCCAAATGTGAAATGTAGTGTCATCGAACAACCGAAATTCTAAAGAAATAGTGTATGATTCTGAATGTTTACTCATATCTCGCGACCCACCTATCACATGTTAATAACCGCTTTGGGTCCCAAACCATAGTTTAAGAATCCATGTCAGAGGTTCTTGAGGTTATTCATCTCGAATCCCAAATGTAAAATGTACTGTCCTCGAATGACCATAATTAAAAAGAAATAGTATGTGATTACAAATATTTACTGATATCTCGCTACCCACCTCTCACATGCTCAGGCCCACTTTGGTTCCCAAAACATAGCTTAACAAATCCTGTTGCTAGACAATTGAAGGTGTCCATATCGATTCCAATATTGGTAAATGACATCTGTTTTGTGACGTGATTTTGCCAGACAGTGAAATGGGTTAAATGAATGAGACTGGTTTGATTCACATCGGTGTGGGTGTTAGTTACGCAACATACATCAAATCAACGGGTGCTGTGGCTTAGTTGGTTAAAGCGCCTGTCTAGTAAACAGGAGATCCTGAGTTCAAATCTCAGCAGTACCTTTTCAAGCATTTCATTGTACACATTGGCGGAGAAGGTCAGATGGGAGGGCACTCTGCTTTTCTCACCAATGGGTTTAGAGAATTAGGCAAGTCGAGAGAAGAGAAGACGTGAGGAGGATGCAATTGAGATATTCCATTGTCACGGAAAAAGGGCTCTTTTTGAATGAGTTAAAACGTACCGACTGTCAAAAGCGTAACTGCTTCTTCAGTTTATTCGTTATCGACACCCAACTGAAAAGAGTCTCGCCAGGTTGTACATGTCACTTTCACAGAATAAGTTGGCTCTATAAGGTTGCTCTTGCAGCCAGCCATGATCGTATAATGGTTAGTACTCTGCGTTGTGGCTGCAGCAACCCTGGTTTGAACCCGGTTTACGGCACTGCAATGTCAGTTCAAAAGGGTTGTATTTTGAACGAGTAAAAACGTATTGTGTGAGCGAAGAAACTCAAGAACTCTGCTTTTGGACAAAGTCCCCCAGCTCATGATTGGTAAAATACTTACATTAACTGATTCGTCTGCTGTTTCAGAGGATTTTACCATTTTTAAGCTCGAGAGCCAAATGTGAAATGTAGTGTCATCGAACAACCGAAATTCTAAAGAAATAGTGTATGATTCTGAATGTTTACGCATATCTCGCGACCCACCTATCACATGTTAATAACCGCTTTGGGTCCCAAACCATAGTTTAAGAATCCATGTCAGAGGTTCTTGAGTTTATTCATCTCGAAACCGAAATGTAAAATGTACTGTCCTCGAATGACCATAATTAAAAATAAATAGTATGTGGTTACAAATATTTACTGATATCTCGCTACCCAGCTCTCACATGCTCAGGCCCACTTTGGTTCCCAAAACATAGATTAACAAACCCTGTTGCTAGACAATTGAAGGTGTCCATATCGATTCCAATATTAGTAAATGACATCTGTTTTGTGACGTGATTTTGCCAGACAGTGAAATGGGTTAAATGAATGAGACTGGTTTGATTCACATCGGTGTGGGTGTTAGTTACGCAACATACATCAAATCAATGGGTGCTGTGGCTTAGTTGGTTAAAGTGCCTGTCTAGTAAACAGGAGATCCTGAGTTCAAATCTCAGCAGTACCTTTTCAAGCATTTCATTGTACACATTGGTGGAGAAGGTCAGAAGGGAGGGCACTCTGCTTTTCTCACCAATGGGTTTAGAGAATTAGGCAAGTCGAGAGAAGAGAAGACGTGAGGAGGATGTAATTGAGATATTCCAATGTCACGTAAAAAGGGCACTTTTTGAATGAGTTAAAACGTACCGACTGTCAAAAGCGCAACTCCTTCTTCAGTTTATTCGTTATCGAGACCAAAATGAAAAGAGTTTCGCCAGTTTGTACATGTCACGTTCACAGAATAAGTAGGCTCTATAAGGCTGCTCTTGCAGCCAGCCGTGATCGTATAGTGGTTAGTACTCTGCGTTGTGGACGCAGCAACCCCGGTTCGAATCCGGGTCACGGCACTGCAATGTCAGTTCCAAAAAGGTTGTATTTTGAACGAGTAAAAATGTATTGTGTGAGCGAAGAAACTCAAGAACTCTGCTTTTGGACAAAGTCCCCCAGCTCCTGATAGGTAAAATACTGACATTAACTGATTCGTCTGCTGTTTCAGAGGATTTTACAATTTTTAAGCTCGAGAGCCAAATGTGAAATGTAGTGTCATCGAACAACCGAAATTCTAAAGAAATAGTGTATGATTCTGAATGTTTACTCATATCTCGCGACCCACCTATCACATGTTAATAACCGCTTTGGGTCCCAAACCATAGTTTAAGAATCCATGTCAGAGGTTCTTGAGTTTATTCATCTCGAAACCGAAATGTAAAATGTACTGTCCTCGAATGACCATAATTAAAAATAAATAGTATGTGGTTACAAATATTTACTGATATCTCGCTACCCAACTCTCACATGCTCAGGCCCACTTTGGTTCCCAAAACATAGATTAACAAACCCTGTTGCTAGACAATTGAAGGTGTCCATATCGATTCCAATATTAGTAAATGACATCTGTTTTGTGACGTGATTTTGCCAGACAGTGAAATGGGTTAAATGAATGAGACTGGTTTGATTCACATCGGTGTGGGTGTTAGTTACGCAACATACATCAAATCAATGGGTGCTGTGGCTTAGTTGGTTAAAGTGCCTGTCTAGTAAACAGGAGATCCTGAGTTCAAATCTCAGCAGTACCTTTTCAAGCATTTCATTGTACACATTGGTGGAGAAGGTCAGAAGGGAGGGCACTCTGCTTTTCTCACCAATGGGTTTAGAGAATTAGGCAAGTCGAGAGAAGAGAAGACGTGAGGAGGATGTAATTGAGATATTTCAATGTCACGTAAAAAGGGCACTTTTTGAATGAGTTAAAACGTACCGACTGTCAAAAGCGCAACTCCTTCTTCAGTTTATTCGTTATCGAGACCAAAATGAAAAGAGTTTCGCCAGTTTTTACATGTCACGTTCACAGAATAAGTAGGCTCTATAAGGCTGCTCTTGCAGCCAGCTGTGATCGTATAGTGGTTAGTACTCTGCGTTGTGGACGCAGCAACCCCGGTTCGAATCCGGGTCACGGCACTGCAATGTCAGTTCCAAAAAGGTTGTATTTTGAACGAGTAAAAATGTATTGTGTGAGCGAAGAAACTCAAGAACTCTGCTTTTGGACAAAGTCCCCCAGCTCCTGATAGGTAAAATACTGACATTAACTGATTCGTCTGCTGTTTCAGAGGATTTTACAATTTTTAAGCTTGAGAGCCAAATGTGAAATGTAGTGTCATCGAACAACCGAAATTCTAAAGAAATAGTGTATGATTCTGAATGTTTACTCATATCTCGCGACCCACCTATCACATGTTAATAACCGCTTTGGGTCCCAAACCATAGTTTAAGAATCCATGTCAGAGGTTCTTGAGTTTATTCATCTCGAAACCAAAATGTAAAATGTACTGTCCTCGAATGACCATAATTAAAAATAAATAGTATGTGGTTACAAATATTTACTGATATCTCGCTACCCAGCTCTCACATGCTCAGGCCCACTTTGGTTCCCAAAACATAGATTAACAAACCCTGTTGCTAGACAATTGAAGGTGTCCATATCGATTCCAATATTAGTAAATGACATCTGTTTTGTGACGTGATTTTGCCAGACAGTGAAATGGGTTAAATGAATGAGACTGGTTTGATTCACATCGGTGTGGGTGTTAGTTACGCAACATACATCAAATCAATGGGTGCCGTGGCTTAGTTGGTTAAAGTGCCTGTCTAGTAAACAGGAGATCCTGAGTTCAAATCTCAGCAGTACCTTTTCAAGCATTTCATTGTACACATTGGTGGAGAAGGTCAGAAGGGAGGGCACTCTGCTTTTCTCACCAATGGGTTTAGAGAATTAGGCAAGTCGAGAGAAGAGAAGACGTGAGGAGGATGTAATTGAGATATTCCAATGTCACGGAAAAAGGGCACTTTTTGAATGAGTTAAAACGTACCGACTGTCAAAGGCGCAACTGCTTCTTCAGTTTATTCGTTATCGAGACCAAAATGAAAAGAGTTTCGCCAGTTTGTACATGTCACTTTCACAGAATAAGTAGGCTCTATAAGGCTGCTCTTGCAGCCAGCCGTGATCGTATAGTGGTTAGTACTCTGCGTTGTGGACGCAGCAACCCCGGTTCGAATCCGGGTCACGGCACTGCAATGTCAGTTCCAAAAAGGTTGTATTTTGAACGAGTAAAAATGTATTGTGTGAGCGAAGAAACTCAAGAACTCTGCTTTTGGACAAAGTCCCCCAGCTCATGATAGGTAAAATACTTACATTAACTCATTCGTCTGCTGTTTCAGAGGATTTTACCATTTGTAAGCTCGAGAGCCAAATGTGAAATGTAGTGTCATCGAACAACCGAAATTCTAAAGAAATAGTGTATGATTCTGAATGTTTACGCATATCTCGCGACCCACCTATCACATGTTAATAACCGCTTTGGGTCCCAAACCATAGTTTAAGAATCCATGTCAGAGGTTCTTGAGGTTATTCATCTCGAAATCCCAAATGTAAAATGTACTGTCCTCGAATGACCATAATTAAAAAGAAATAGTATGTGATTACAAATATTTACTGATATCTCGCTACCCACCTCTCACATGCTCAGGCCCACTTTGGTTCCCAAAACATAGCTTAACAAATCCTGTTGCTAGACAATTGAAGGTGTCCATATCGATTCCAATATTGGTAAATGACATCTGTTTTGTGATGTGATTTTGCCAGACAGTGAAATGGGTTAAATGAATGAGACTGGTTTGATTCACATCGGTGTGGGTGTTAGTTACGCAACATACATCAAATCAACGGGTGCTGTGGCTTAGTTGGTTAAAGCGCCTGTCTAGTAAACAGGACATCCTGTGTTCAAATCTCAGCAGTACCTTTTCAAGCATTTCATTGTACACATTGGCGGAGAAGGTCAGATGGGAGGGCACTCTGCTTTTCTCACCAATGGGTTTAGAGAATTAGGCAAGTCGAGAGAAGAGAAGACGTGAGGAGGATGCAATTGAGATATTCCATTGTCACGGAAAAAGGGCTCTTTTTGAATGAGTTAAAACATACCGACTGTCAAAAGCGTAACTGCTTCTTCAGTTTATTCGTTATCGACACCCAACTGAAAAGAGTCTCGCCAGGTTGTACATGTCACTTTCACAGAATAAGTTGGCTCTATAAGGTTGCTCTTGCAGCCAGCCATGATCGTATAATGGTTAGTACTCTGCGTTGTGGCTGCAGCAACCCTGGTTTGAACCCGGTTTACGGCACTGCAATGTCAGTTCAAAAGGGTTGTATTTTGAACGAGTAAAAACGTATTGTGTGAGCGAAGAAACTCAAGAACTCTGCTTTTGGACAAAGTCCCCCAGCTCATGATAGGTAAAATACTTACATTAACTGATTCGTCTGCTGTTTCAGAGGATTTTACAATTTTTAAGCTCGAGAGCCAAATGTGAAATGTAGTGTCATCGAACAACCGAAATTCTAAAGAAATAGTGTATGATTCTGAATGTTTACGCATATCTCGCGACCCACCTATCACATGTTAATAACCGCTTTGGGTCCCAAACCATAGTTTAAGAATCCATGTCAGAGGTTCTTGAGTTTATTCATCTCGAAACCGAAATGTAAAATGTACTGTCCTCGAATGACCATAATTAAAAATAAATAGTATGTGGTTACAAATATTTACTGATATCTCGCTACCCAGCTCTCACATGCTCAGGCCCACTTTGGTTCCCAAAACATAGATTAACAAACCCTGTTGCTAGACAATTGAAGGTGTCCATATCGATTCCAATATTAGTAAATGACATCTGTTTTGTGACGTGATTTTGCCAGACAGTGAAATGGGTTAAATGAATGAGACTGGTTTGATTCACATCGGTGTGGGTGTTAGTTACGCAACATACATCAAATCAATGGGTGCCGTGGCTTAGTTGGTTAAAGTGCCTGTCTAGTAAACAGGAGATCCTGAGTTCAAATCTCAGCAGTACCTTTTCAAGCATTTCATTGTACACATTGGTGGAGAAGGTCAGAAGGGAGGGCACTCTGCTTTTCTCACCAATGGGTTTAGAGAATTAGGCAAGTCGAGAGAAGAGAAGACGTGAGGAGGATGTAATTGAGATATTTCAATGTCACGTAAAAAGGGCACTTTTTGAATGAGTTAAAACGTACCGACTGTCAAAAGCGCAACTCCTTCTTCAGTTTATTCGTTATCGAGACCAAAATGAAAAGAGTTTCGCCAGTTTGTACATGTCACGTTCACAGAATAAGTAGGCTCTATAAGGCTGCTCTTGCAGCCAGCCGTGATCGTATAGTGGTTAGTACTCTGCGTTGTGGACGCAGCAACCCCGGTTCGAATCCGGGTCACGGCACTGCAATGTCAGTTCCAAAAAGGTTGTATTTTGAACGAGTAAAAATGTATTGTGTGAGCGAAGAAACTCAAGAACTCTGCTTTTGGACAAAGTCCCCCAGCTCCTGATAGGTAAAATACTGACATTAACTGATTCGTCTGCTGTTTCAGAGGATTTTACAATTTTTAAGCTCGAGAGCCAAATGTGAAATGTAGTGTCATCGAACAACCGAAATTCTAAAGAAATAGTGTATGATTCTGAATGTTTACTCATATCTCGCGACCCACCTATCACATGTTAATAACCGCTTTGGGTCCCAAACCATAGTTTAAGAATCCATGTCAGAGGTTCTTGAGTTTATTCATCTCGAAACCGAAATGTAAAATGTACTGTCCTCGAATGACCATAATTAAAAATAAATAGTATGTGGTTACAAATATTTACTGATATCTCGCTACCCAACTCTCACATGCTCAGGCCCACTTTGGTTCCCAAAACATAGATTAACAAACCCTGTTGCTAGACAATTGAAGGTGTCCATATCGATTCCAATATTAGTAAATGACATCTGTTTTGTGACGTGATTTTGCCAGACAGTGAAATGGGTTAAATGAATGAGACTGGTTTGATTCACATCGGTGTGGGTGTTAGTTACGCAACATACATCAAATCAATGGGTGCTGTGGCTTAGTTGGTTAAAGTGCCTGTCTAGTAAACAGGAGATCCTGAGTTCAAATCTCAGCAGTACCTTTTCAAGCATTTCATTGTACACATTGGTGGAGAAGGTCAGAAGGGAGGGCACTCTGCTTTTCTCACCAATGGGTTTAGAGAATTAGGCAAGTCGAGAGAAGAGAAGACGTGAGGAGGATGTAATTGAGATATTTCAATGTCACGTAAAAAGGGCACTTTTTGAATGAGTTAAAACGTACCGACTGTCAAAAGCGCAACTCCTTCTTCAGTTTATTCGTTATCGAGACCAAAATGAAAAGAGTTTCGCCAGTTTTTACATGTCACGTTCACAGAATAAGTAGGCTCTATAAGGCTGCTCTTGCAGCCAGCTGTGATCGTATAGTGGTTAGTACTCTGCGTTGTGGACGCAGCAACCCCGGTTCGAATCCGGGTCACGGCACTGCAATGTCAGTTCCAAAAAGGTTGTATTTTGAACGAGTAAAAATGTATTGTGTGAGCGAAGAAACTCAAGAACTCTGCTTTTGGACAAAGTCCCCCAGCTCCTGATAGGTAAAATACTGACATTAACTGATTCGTCTGCTGTTTCAGAGGATTTTACAATTTTTAAGCTTGAGAGCCAAATGTGAAATGTAGTGTCATCGAACAACCGAAATTCTAAAGAAATAGTGTATGATTCTGAATGTTTACTCATATCTCGCGACCCACCTATCACATGTTAATAACCGCTTTGGGTCCCAAACCATAGTTTAAGAATCCATGTCAGAGGTTCTTGAGTTTATTCATCTCGAAACCGAAATGTAAAATGTACTGTCCTCGAATGACCATAATTAAAAATAAATAGTATGTGGTTACAAATATTTACTGATATCTCGCTACCCAGCTCTCACATGCTCAGGCCCACTTTGGTTCCCAAAACATAGATTAACAAACCCTGTTGCTAGACAATTGAAGGTGTCCATATCGATTCCAATATTAGTAAATGACATCTGTTTTGTGACGTGATTTTGCCAGACAGTGAAATGGGTTAAATGAATGAGACTGGTTTGATTCACATCGGTGTGGGTGTTAGTTACGCAACATACATCAAATCAATGGGTGCCGTGGCTTAGTTGGTTAAAGTGCCTGTCTAGTAAACAGGAGATCCTGAGTTCAAATCTCAGCAGTACCTTTTCAAGCATTTCATTGTACACATTGGTGGAGAAGGTCAGAAGGGAGGGCACTCTGCTTTTCTCACCAATGGGTTTAGAGAATTAGGCAAGTCGAGAGAAGAGAAGACGTGAGGAGGATGTAATTGAGATATTTCAATGTCACGTAAAAAGGGCACTTTTTGAATGAGTTAAAACGTACCGACTGTCAAAAGCGCAACTCCTTCTTCAGTTTATTCGTTATCGAGACCAAAATGAAAAGAGTTTCGCCAGTTTGTACATGTCACGTTCACAGAATAAGTAGGCTCTATAAGGCTGCTCTTGCAGCCAGCCGTGATCGTATAGTGGTTAGTACTCTGCGTTGTGGACGCAGCAACCCCGGTTCGAATCCGGGTCACGGCACTGCAATGTCAGTTCCAAAAAGGTTGTATTTTGAACGAGTAAAAATGTATTGTGTGAGCGAAGAAACTCAAGAACTCTGCTTTTGGACAAAGTCCCCCAGCTCCTGATAGGTAAAATACTGACATTAACTGATTCGTCTGCTGTTTCAGAGGATTTTACAATTTTTAAGCTCGAGAGCCAAATGTGAAATGTAGTGTCATCGAACAACCGAAATTCTAAAGAAATAGTGTATGATTCTGAATGTTTACTCATATCTCGCGACCCACCTATCACATGTTAATAACCGCTTTGGGTCCCAAACCATAGTTTAAGAATCCATGTCAGAGGTTCTTGAGTTTATTCATCTCGAAACCGAAATGTAAAATGTACTGTCCTCGAATGACCATAATTAAAAATAAATAGTATGTGGTTACAAATATTTACTGATATCTCGCTACCCAACTCTCACATGCTCAGGCCCACTTTGGTTCCCAAAACATAGATTAACAAACCCTGTTGCTAGACAATTGAAGGTGTCCATATCGATTCCAATATTAGTAAATGACATCTGTTTTGTGACGTGATTTTGCCAGACAGTGAAATGGGTTAAATGAATGAGACTGGTTTGATTCACATCGGTGTGGGTGTTAGTTACGCAACATACATCAAATCAATGGGTGCTGTGGCTTAGTTGGTTAAAGTGCCTGTCTAGTAAACAGGAGATCCTGAGTTCAAATCTCAGCAGTACCTTTTCAAGCATTTCATTGTACACATTGGTGGAGAAGGTCAGAAGGGAGGGCACTCTGCTTTTCTCACCAATGGGTTTAGAGAATTAGGCAAGTCGAGAGAAGAGAAGACGTGAGGAGGATGTAATTGAGATATTTCAATGTCACGTAAAAAGGGCACTTTTTGAATGAGTTAAAACGTACCGACTGTCAAAAGCGCAACTCCTTCTTCAGTTTATTCGTTATCGAGACCAAAATGAAAAGAGTTTCGCCAGTTTGTACATGTCACGTTCACAGAATAAGTAGGCTCTATAAGGCTGCTCTTGCAGCCAGCCGTGATCGTATAGTGGTTAGTACTCTGCGTTGTGGACGCAGCAACCCCGGTTCGAATCCGGGTCACGGCACTGCAATGTCAGTTCCAAAAAGGTTGTATTTTGAACGAGTAAAAATGTATTGTGTGAGCGAAGAAACTCAAGAACTCTGCTTTTGGACAAAGTCCCCCAGCTCCTGATAGGTAAAATACTGACATTAACTGATTCGTCTGCTGTTTCAGAGGATTTTACAATTTTTAAGCTCGAGAGCCAAATGTGAAATGTAGTGTCATCGAACAACCGAAATTCTAAAGAAATAGTGTATGATTCTGAATGTTTACTCATATCTCGCGACCCACCTATCACATGTTAATAACCGCTTTGGGTCCCAAACCATAGTTTAAGAATCCATGTCAGAGGTTCTTGAGTTTATTCATCTCGAAACCGAAATGTAAAATGTACTGTCCTCGAATGACCATAATTAAAAATAAATAGTATGTGGTTACAAATATTTACTGATATCTCGCTACCCAGCTCTCACATGCTCAGGCCCACTTTGGTTCCCAAAACATAGATTAACAAACCCTGTTGCTAGACAATTGAAGGTGTCCATAT
Organism: Salmo salar; assembly: GCF_965601325.2. Taxonomy (NCBI): domain Eukaryota; kingdom Metazoa; phylum Chordata; class Actinopteri; order Salmoniformes; family Salmonidae; genus Salmo; species Salmo salar. The sequence continues at coordinate 12,029,844 of NC_138303.1, read as the reverse complement.
CGATTCCAATATTAGTAAATGACATCTGTTTTGTGACGTGATTTTGCCAGACAGTGAAATGGGTTAAATGAATGAGACTGGTTTGATTCACATCGGTGTGGGTGTTAGTTACGCAACATACATCAAATCAATGGGTGCCGTGGCTTAGTTGGTTAAAGTGCCTGTCTAGTAAACAGGAGATCCTGAGTTCAAATCTCAGCAGTACCTTTTCAAGCATTTCATTGTACACATTGGTGGAGAAGGTCAGAAGGGAGGGCACTCTGCTTTTCTCACCAATGGGTTTAGAGAATTAGGCAAGTCGAGAGAAGAGAAGACGTGAGGAGGATGTAATTGAGATATTTCAATGTCACGTAAAAAGGGCACTTTTTGAATGAGTTAAAACGTACCGACTGTCAAAAGCGCAACTCCTTCTTCAGTTTATTCGTTATCGAGACCAAAATGAAAAGAGTTTCGCCAGTTTGTACATGTCACGTTCACAGAATAAGTAGGCTCTATAAGGCTGCTCTTGCAGCCAGCCGTGATCGTATAGTGGTTAGTACTCTGCGTTGTGGACGCAGCAACCCCGGTTCGAATCCGGGTCACGGCACTGCAATGTCAGTTCCAAAAAGGTTGTATTTTGAACGAGTAAAAATGTATTGTGTGAGCGAAGAAACTCAAGAACTCTGCTTTTGGACAAAGTCCCCCAGCTCCTGATAGGTAAAATACTGACATTAACTGATTCGTCTGCTGTTTCAGAGGATTTTACAATTTTTAAGCTCGAGAGCCAAATGTGAAATGTAGTGTCATCGAACAACCGAAATTCTAAAGAAATAGTGTATGATTCTGAATGTTTACTCATATCTCGCGACCCACCTATCACATGTTAATAACCGCTTTGGGTCCCAAACCATAGTTTAAGAATCCATGTCAGAGGTTCTTGAGTTTATTCATCTCGAAACCGAAATGTAAAATGTACTGTCCTCGAATGACCATAATTAAAAATAAATAGTATGTGGTTACAAATATTTACTGATATCTCGCTACCCAGCTCTCACATGCTCAGGCCCACTTTGGTTCCCAAAACATAGATTAACAAACCCTGTTGCTAGACAATTGAAGGTGTCCATATCGATTCCAATATTAGTAAATGACATCTGTTTTGTGACGTCATTTTGACAGACAGAGATTAAATAGGTTAAATGAATGAGACTGGTTTGATTCACATCGGTGTGGGTGTTAGTTACGCAACATACATCAAATAAATGGGTGCTGTGGCTTAGTTGGTTAAAGTGCCTGTCTAGTAAACAGGAGATCCTGAGTTCAAATCTCAGCAGTACCTTTTCAAGCATTTCATTGTACACATTGGTGGAGAAGGTCCGAGGGGAGGGCACTCTACATTTCTCAACAATGGGTTTAGAGAATTAGACAAGTCAAGAGAAGACGTGAGGAGGATGCAATTGAGATATTCCAATGTCACGGAAAAAGGGCACTTTTTGAATGAGTTAAAACGTACCGACTGTCAAAAGCGCAACTCCTTCTTCAGTTTATTCGTTATCGAGACCAAAATGAAAAGAGTTTCGCCAGTTTGTACATGTCACGTTCACAGAATAAGTAGGCTCTATAAGGCTGCTCTTGCAGCCAGCCGTGATCGTATAGTGGTTAGTACTCTGCGTTGTGGACGCAGCAACCCCGGTTCGAATCCGGGTCACGGCACTGCAATGTCAGTTCCAAAAAGGTTGTATTTTGAACGAGTAAAAATGTATTGTGTGAGCGAAGAAACTCAAGAACTCTGCTTTTGGACAAAGTCCCCCAGCTCCTGATAGGTAAAATACTGACATTAACTGATTCGTCTGCTGTTTCAGAGGATTTTACAATTTTTAAGCTCGAGAGCCAAATGTGAAATGTAGTGTCATCGAACAACCGAAATTCTAAAGAAATAGTGTATGATTCTGAATGTTTACTCATATCTCGCGACCCACCTATCACATGTTAATAACCGCTTTGGGTCCCAAACCATAGTTTAAGAATCCATGTCAGAGGTTCTTGAGTTTATTCATCTCGAAACCGAAATGTAAAATGTACTGTCCTCGAATGACCATAATTAAAAATAAATAGTATGTGGTTACAAATATTTACTGATATCTCGCTACCCAGCTCTCACATGCTCAGGCCCACTTTGGTTCCCAAAACATAGATTAACAAACCCTGTTGCTAGACAATTGAAGGTGTCCATATCGATTCCAATATTAGTAAATGACATCTGTTTTGTGACGTGATTTTGCCAGACAGAGATTAAATAGGTTAAATGAATGAGACTGGTTTGATTCACATCGGTGTGGGTGTTAGTTACGCAACATACATCAAATCAATGGGTGCTGTGGCTTAGTTGGTTAAAGTGCCTGTCTAGTAAACAGGAGATCCTGAGTTCAAATCTCAGCAGTACCTTTTCAAGCATTTCATTGTACACATTGGTGGAGAAGGTCAGAGGGGAGGGCACTCTGCTTTTCTCACCAATGGGTTTAGAGAATTAGGCAAGTCGAGAGAAGAGAAGACGTGAGGAGGATGCAATTGAGATATTCCAATGTCACGGAAAAAGGGCACTTTTTGAATGAGTTAAAACGTACCGACTGTCAAAAGCGCAACTGCTTCTTCAGTTTATTCGTTATCGAGACCCAAATGAAAAGAGTTTCGCCAGTTTGTACATGTCACTTTCACAGAATAAGTAGGCTCTATAAGGCTGCTCTTGCAGCCAGCCGTGATCGTATAGTGGTTAGTACTCTGCGTTGTGGACGCAGCAACCCCGGTTCGAATCCGGGTCACGGCACTGCAATGTCAGTTCCAAAAAGGTTGTATTTTGAACGAGTAAAAATGTATTGTGTGAGCGAAGAAACTCAAGAACTCTGCTTTTGGACAAAGTCCCCCAGCTCATGATAGGTAAAATACTTACATTAACTGATTCGTCTGCTGTTCCAGAGGATTTTACCATTTTTAAGCTCGAGAGCCAAATGTGAAATGTAGTGTCATCGAACAACCGAAATTCTAAAGAAATAGTGTATGATTCTGAATGTTTACGCATATCTCGCGACCCACCTATCACATGTTCATAACCGCTTTGGGTCCCAAACCATAGTTTAAGAATCCATGTCAGAGGTTCTTGAGTTTATTCATCTCGAATCCCAAATGTAAAATGTACTGTCCTCGAATGACCATAATTAAAAATAAATAGTATATGATTACAAATATTTACTGATATCTCGCTACCCACCTCTCACATGCTCAGGCCCACTTTGGTTCCCAAAACATAGCTTAACAAACTCTGTTGCTAGACAATTGAAGGTGTCCATATCGATTCCAATATTGGTAAATGACATCTGTTTTGTGACGTGATTTTGCCAGACAGTGAAATGGGTTAAATGAATGAGACTGGTTTGATTCACATCGGTGTGGGTGTTAGTTACGTAACATACGTCAAATCAACGGGTGCTGTGGCTTAGTTGGTTAAAGTGCCTGTCTAGTAAACAGGAGATCCTGAGTTCAAATCTCAGCAGTACCTTTTCAAGCATTTCATTGTACACATTGGTGGAGAAGGTCAGAAGGGAGGGCACTCTGCTTTTCTCACCTATGGGTTTAGAGAATTAGGCAAGTCGAGAGAAGAGAACACGTGAGGAGGATGGAATTGAGATATTCCATTGTCACGGAAAAATGGCTCTTTTTGAATTAGTTAAAACGTACCGACTGTCAAAAGCGCAACTCCTTCTTCAGTTTATTCGTTATCGAGACCCAAATGAGAAGAGTTTTGCCAGGTTGTACACGTCACTTTCACAGAATAAGTAGGCTCTATAAGGCCGCTCTTTCAGCCAGCCGGGATCGTATAGTGGTTAGTACTCTGCGTTGTGGCCGCAGAAACCCCGGTTCGAATCCGGGTCACGGCACTGCAATGTCACCTCAGAAGGATTGTTTTTGAACGAGTAAAAACGTATTGTGTGAGCGAAGAAACTCAAGAACTCTGCTTTTGGACAAAGTCCCCCAGCTCATGATAGGTAAAATACTTACATTAACTCATTCGTCTGCTGTTCCAGAGGATTTTACAATTTTTAAGCTCGAGAGCCAAATGTGAATTGTAGTATCATCGAACAACCGAAATTCTAAAGAAATAGTGTATGATTCTGAATGTTTACTCATATCTCGCGACCCACCTATCACATGTTAATAACCGCTTTGGGTCCCAAACCATAGTTTAAGAATCCATGTCAGAGGTTCCTGAGGTTATTCATCTCGAATCCCAAAAGTAAAATGTACTGTCCTCGAATGACCATAATTAAAAAGAAATAGTATGTGATTACAAATATTTACTGATATGTCGCTACCCTCCTCTCACATGCTCAGGCCCACTTTGGTTCCCAAAACATAGCCTGTTGCTAGACAATTGAAGGTGTCCATATCGATTCCAATATTGGTAAATGACATCTGTTTTGTGACGTGATTTTGCCAGACAGTGAAATGGGTTAAATGAATGAGACTGGTTTGATTCACATCAGTTTGGGTGTTGGTTACGCAACATACATCAAATCAACGGGTGCTGTGGCTTAGTTGGTTAAAGTGCCTGTCTAGTAAACAGGAGATCCTGAGTTCAAATCTCAGCAGTACCTTTTCAAGCATTTCATTGTACACATTGGTGGAGAAGGTCAGATGGGAGGGCACTTTGCTTTTCTCACCAATGGGTTTAGAGAATTAGGCAAGTCGAGAGAAGAGAAGACGTGAGGAGGATGCAATTGAGATATTCCATTGTCACGGAAAAATGGCTCTTTTTGAATGAGTTAAAACGTACCAACTGTCAAAAGCGTAACTGCTTCTTCAGTTTATTCGTTATCGAGACCCAAATGAGAAGAGTTTCGCCAGGTTGTACACATCACTTTCACAGAATAATTAGGCTCTATAAGGCTGCTCTTGCAGCTGGCCGTGATCGTATAGTGGTTAGTACTCTGCGTTGTGGCCGCAGAAACCCCGGTTCGAATCCGGGTCACGGCACTGCAATGTCACCTCAAAAGGATTCTATTTTGAACGAGTAAAAACGTATTGTGTGAGCGAAGAAACTCAAGAACTCTGCTTTTGGACAAAGTCCCCCAGCTCCTGATAGGTAAAATACTTACATTAACTGATTCGTCTGCTGTTCCAGAGGATTTTACCATTTTTAAGCTCGAGAGCCAAATGTGAATTGTAGTATCATCGAACAACCGAAATTCTAAAGAAATAGTGTATGATTCTGAATGTTTACTCATATCTCGCGACCCACCTATCACATGTTAATAACCGCTTTGGGTCCCAAACCATAGTTTAAGAATCCATGTCAGAGGTTCTTGAGTTTATTCATTTCCAAACCCAAATGTAAAATGTATTGTCCTCGAATTACTATAATTAAAAATAAATAATATGTGATTACAAATATTTGCTGATATCTCGCTACCCACCTCTCACATGCTCAGGCCCACTTTGGTTCCCAAAACATAGCTTAACAAACCCTGTTGCTAGACAATTGAAGTTGTCCATATCGATTCCAATATTAGTAAATAACATCTGTTTTGTGACGTGATTTTGCCAGACAGTGAAATGGGTTAAATGAATGAGACTGGTTTGATTCACATCGGTGTGGGTGTTAGTTACGCAACATACATCAAATCAATGGGTGCTGTGGCTTAGTTGGTTAAAGTGCCTGTCTAGTAAACAGGAGATCCTGAGTTCAAATCTCAGCAGTACCTTTTCAAGTATTTCATGGTACACATTGGTGGAGAAGGTCAGAAGGGAGGGCACTATGCTTTTCTCACCAATGGGTTTAGAGAATTAGGCAAGTCGAGAGAAGAGAAGACGTGAGGAGGATGTAATTGAGATATTCCAATGTCACGTAAAAAGGGCACTTTTTGAATGAGTTAAAACGTACCGACTGTCAAAAGCGCAACTCCTTCTTCAGTTTATTCGTTATCGAGACCAAAATGAAAAGAGTTTCGCCAGTTTGTACATGTCACTTTCACAGAATAAGTAAGCTCTATAAGGCTGCTCTTGCAGCCAGCTGTGATCGTATAGTGGTTAGTACTCTGCGTTGTGGACGCAGCAACCCCGGTTCGAATCCGGGTCACGGCACTGCAATGTCAGTTCCAAAAAGGTTGTATTTTGAACGAGTAAAAATGTATTGTGTGAGCGAAGAAACTCAAGAACTCTGCTTTTGGACAAAGTCCCCCAGCTCCTGATAGGTAAAATACTGACATTAACTGATTCGTCTGCTGTTTCAGAGGATTTTACAATTTTTAAGCTCGAGAGCCAAATGTGAAATGTAATGTCATCGAACAACCGAAATTCTAAAGAAATAGTGTATGATTCTGAATGTTTACTCATATCTCGCGACCAACCTATCACATGTTAATAACCGCTTTGGGTCCCAAACCATAGTTTAAGAATCCATGTCAGAGGTTCTTGAGTTTATTCATCTCGAAACCGAAATGTAAAATGTACTGTCCTCGAATGACTATAATTAAAAAGAAATAGTATGTGGTTACAAATATTTACTGATATCTCGCTACCCAGCTCTCACATGCTCAGGCCCACTTTGGTTCCCAAAACATAGATTAACAAACCCTGTTGCTAGACAATTGAAGGTGTCCATATCGATTCCAATATTAGTAAATGACATCTGTTTTGTGACGTCATTTTGACAGACAGAGATTAAATAGGTTAAATGAATGAGACTGGTTTGATTCACATCGGTGTGGGTGTTAGTTACGCAACATACATCAAATCAATGGGTGCTGTGGCTTAGTTGGTTAAAGTGCCTGTCTAGTAAACAGGAGATCCTGAGTTCAAATCTCAGCAGTACCTTTTCAAGCATTTCATTGTACACATTGGTGGAGAAGGTCAGAGGGGAGGGCACTCTACTTTTCTCACCAATGGGTTTAGAGAATTAGGCAAGTCGAGAGAAGAGAAGACGTGAGGAGGATGCAATTGAGATATTCCATTGTCACGGAAAAATGGCTCTTTTTGAATGAGTTAAAACGTACCGACTGTCAAAAGCGCAACTCCTTCTTCAGTTTATTCGTTATCGAGACCCAAATGAGAAGAGTTTCGCCAGGTTGTACATGTCACTTTCACAGAATAAGTTGGCTCTATAAGGCTGCTCTTGCAGCCAGCCATGATCGTATAATGGTTAGTACTCTGCGTTGTGGCTGCAGCAACCCTGGTTTGAACCCGGTTTACGGCACTGCAATGTCAGTTCAAAAGGGTTGTATTTTGAACGAGTAAAAACTAATTGTGTGAGCAAAGAAACAAAAGAACTCTGCTTTTGGACAAAGTCCCCCAGCTCATGATAGATAAAATACTGACATTAACTGATTCGTCTGCTGTTTCAGAGGATTTTACAATTTTTAAGCTCGAGAACCAAATGTGAAATGTAGTGTCATCGAACAACCGAAATTCTAAAGAAATAGTGTTTGATTCTGAATGTTTACTCATATCTCGCGACCCACCTATCACATGTTAATAAGCGCTTTGGGTCCCAAACCATAGTTTAAGAATCCATGTCAGAGGTTCTTGAGTTTATTCATCTCGAAACCCAAATGTAAAATGTATTGTCCTCGAATGACTATAATTAAAAATAAATAATACGTGATTACAAATATTTGCTGTTATCTCGCTACCCACCTCTCACATGCTCAGGCCCACTTTGGTTCCCAAAACATAGCTTAACAAACCCTGTTGCTAGACAATTGAAGGTGTCCATATTGATTCCAACATTAGTAAATGACATCTGTTTTGTGACGTGATTTTGCCAGACAGAGATTAAATAGGTTAAATGAATGAGACTGGTTTGATTCACATCGGTGTGGGTGTTAGTTACGCAACATACATCAAAACAACGGGTGCTCTGGCTTAGTTGGTTAAAGTGCCTGTCTAATAAACAGGAGATCCTGAGTTCAAATCTCAGCACTACCTTTTCAAGCATTTCATTGTACACATTGGTGGAGAAGGTCAGAAGGGAGGGCACTCTGCTTTTCTCACCAATGGGTTTAGAGAATTAGGCAAGTCGAGAGAATAGAAGACGTGAGGAGGATGTAATTGAGATATTCCAATGTCACGGAAAAAGGGCACTTTTTGAATGAGTTAAAACGTACCGACTGTCAAAGGCGCAACTGCTTCTTCAGTTTATTCGTTATCGAGACCAAAATGAAAAGAGTTTCGCCAGTTTGTACATGTCACTTTCACAGAATAAGTAGGCTCTATAAGGCTGCTCTTGCAGCCAGCCGTGATCGTATAGTGGTTAGTACTCTGCGTTGTGGTCGCAGCAACCCCAGTTCGAATCCGGGTCACGGCACTGCAATGTCAGTTCCAAAAAGGTTGTATTTTGAACGAGTAAAAACTGTATTGTGTGAGCGAAGAAACTCAAGAACTCTGCTTTTGGACAAAGTCCCCCAGCTCATGATAGATAAAATACTGACATTAACTGATTCGTCTGCTGTTTCAGAGGATTTTACAATTTTTAAGCTCGAGAGCCAAATGTGAAATGTAGTGTCATCGAACAACCGAAATTCTAAAGAAATAGTGTTTGATTCTGAATGTTTACTCATATCTCGCGACCCACCTATCACATGTTAATAACCGCTTTGGGTCCCAAACCATAGTTTAAGAATCCATGTCAGAGGTTCTTGAGTTTATTCATCTCGAAACCCAAATGTAAAATGTATTGTCCTCGAATGACTATAATTAAAAATAAATAATACGTGATTACAAATATTTGCTGATATCTCGCTACCCACCTCTCACATGCTCAGGCCCACTTTGGTTCCCAAAACATAGCTTAACAAACCCTGTTGCTAGACAATTGAAGGTGTCCATATCGATTCCAATATTGGTAAATGACATCTGTTTTGTGACGTGATTTTGCCAGACAGTGAAATGGGTTAAATGAATGAGACTGGTTTGATTCACATCGGTGTGGGTGTTGGTTACGCAACATACATCAAATCAACGGGTGCTGTGGCTTAGTTGGTTAAAGTGCCTGTCTAGTAAACAGGAGATCCTGAGTTCAAATCTCAGCAGTACCTTTTCAAGCATTTCATTGTACACATTGGTGGAGAAGGTCAGAAGGGAGGGCACTCTGCTTTTCTCACCAATGGGTTTAGAGAATTAGGCAAGTCGAGAGAAGAGAAGACGTGAGGAGGATGTAATTGAGATATTCCAATGTCACGGAAAAAGGGCACTTTTTGAATGAGTTAAAACGTACCGACTGTCAAAAGCGCAACTCCTTCTTCAGTTTATTCGTTATCGAGACCCAAATGAGAAGAGTTTCGCCAGGTTGTGCATGTCACTTTCACAGAATAAGTAGGCACTATAAGGCTGCTCTTGCAGCCAGCCATGATCGTATAATGGTTAGTACTCTGCGTTGTGGCTGCAGCAACCCTGGTTTGAACCTGACTTACAGCACTGGCGCAACTGCTTCTTCAGTTTATTCGTTATCGAGACCAAAATGAAAAGAGTTTCGCCAGTTTGTACATGTCACTTTCACAGAATAAGTAGGCTCTATAAGGCTGCTCTTGCAGCCAGCCGTGATCGTATAGTGGTTAGTACTCTGCGTTGTGGACGCAGCAACCCCGGTTCGAATCCGGGTCACGGCACTGCAATGTCAGTTCCAAAAAGGTTGTATTTTGAACGAGTAAAAATGTATTGTGTGAGCGAAGAAACTCAAGAACTCTGCTTTTGGACAAAGTCCCCCAGCTCATGATAGGTAAAATACTTACATTAACTGATTCGTCTGCTGTTTCAGAGGATTTTACCATGTTTAAGCTCGAGAGCCAAATGTGAAATGTAGTGTCATCGAACAACCGAAATTCTAAAGAAATAGTGTATGATTCTGAATGTTTACGCATATCTCACGACCCACCTATCACATGTTAATAACCGCTTTGGGTCCCAAACCATAGTTTAAGAATCCATGTCAGAGGTTCTTGAGTTTATTCATCTCGAAACCCAAATGTAAAATGTATTGTCCTCGAATGACTATAATTAAAAAGAAATAATATGTGATTACAAATATTTACTGATATCTCGCTACCCACCCCTCACATGCTCAGGCCCACTTTGGTTCCCAAAACATAGCTTAACAAACCCTGTTGCTAGACAATTGAAGGTGTCCATATCGATTCCAATATTAGTAAATGACATCTGTTTTGTGACGTGATTTTGCCAGACAGTGAAATGGGTTAAATGAATGAGACTGGTTTGATTCACATCGGTGTGGGTGTTAGTTACGCAACATACATCAAATCAACGGGTGCTGTGGCTTAGTTGGTTAAAGTGCCTGTCTAGTAAACAGGAGATCCTGAGTTCAAATCTCAGCAGTACCTTTTCAAGCATTTCATTGTACACATTGGTGGAGAAGGTCAGAAGGGAGGGCACTCTGCTTTTCTCACCAATGGGTTTAGAGAATTAGGCAAGTCGAGAGAAGAGAAGACGTGAGGAGGATGTAATTGAGATATTCCAATGTCACGGAAAAAGGGCTCTTTTTGAATGAGTTAAAACGTACCGACTGTCAAAAGCGCAACTCCTTCTTCAGTTTATTCGTTATCGAGACCCAAATGAGAAGAGTTTCGCCAGGTTGTACACGTCACTTTCACAGAATAAGTAGGCTCTATAAGGCTGCTCTTGCAGCCAGCCGTGATCGTATAGTGGTTAGTACTCTGCGTTGTGGCCGCAGAAACCCCGGTTCGAATCCGGTTCACGGCACTGCAATGTCACCTCAAAAGGATTGTATTTTGAACGAGTAAAAATGTATTGTGTGAGCGAAGAAACTCAAGAACTCTGCTTTTGGACAAAGTCCCACAGCTCATGATAGGTAAAATACTTACATTAACTGATTCGTCTGCTGTTAAACAGGAGATCCTGAGTTCAAATCTCAGCAGTACCTTTTCAAGCATTTCATTGTACACATTGGTGGAGAAGGTCCGAGGGGAGGGCACTCTACATTTCTCAACAATGGGTTTAGAGAATTAGACAAGTCGAGAGAAGAGAAGACGTGAGGAGGATGCAATTGAGATATTCCAATGTCACGGAAAAAGGGCACTCTTTGAATGAGTTAAAACATACCGACTGTCAAAGGCGCAACTGCTTCTTCAGTTTATTCGTTATCGAGACCAAAATGAAAAGAGTTTCGCCAGTTTGTACATGTCACTTACACAGAATAAGTAGACTCTATAAGGCTGCTCTTGCAGCCAGCCGTGATCGTATAGTGGTTAGCACTCTGCGTTGTGGACGCAGCAACCCCGGTTCGAATCCGGGTCACGGCACTGCAATGTCAGTTGCAAAAAGGTTGTATTTTGAACGAGTAAAAATGTATTGTGTGAGCGAAGAAACTCAAGAACTCTGCTTTTGGACAAAGTCCCCCAGCTCATGATAGGTAAAATACTTACATTAACTGATTCGTCTGCTGTTTCAGAGGATTTTACCATGTTTAAGCTCGAGAGCCAAATGTGAAATGTAGTGTCATCGAACAACCGAAATTCTAAAGAAATAGTGTATGATTCTGAATGTTTACGCATATCTCACGACCCACCTATCACATGTTAATAACCGCTTTGGGTCCCAAACCATAGTTTAAGAATCCATGTCAGAGGTTCTTGAGTTTATTCATCTCGAAACCCAAATGTAAAATGTATTGTCCTCGAATGACTATAATTAAAAAGAAATAATATGTGATTACAAATATTTACTGATATCTCGCTATCCACCCCTCACATGCTCAGGCCCACTTTGGTTCCCAAAACATAGATTAACAAACCCTGTTGCTAGACAATTGAAGGTGTCCATATCGATTCCAATATTAGTAAATGACATCTGTTTTGTGACGTGATTTTGCCAGACAGTGAAATGGGTTAAATGAATGAGACTGGTTTGATTCACATCGGTGTGGGTGTTAGTTACGCAACATACATCAAATCAATGGGTGCTGTGGCTTAGTTGGTTAAAGTGCCTGTCTAGTAAACAGGAGATCCTGAGTTCAAATCTCAGCAGTACCTTTTCAAGCATTTCATTGTACACATTGGTGGAGAAGGTCAGAAGGGAGGGCACTCTGCTTTTCTCACCAATGGGTTTAGAGAATTAGGCAAGTCGAGAGAAGAGAAGACGTGAGGAGGATGTAATTGAGATATTTCAATGTCACGTAAAAAGGGCACTTTTTGAATGAGTTAAAACGTACCGACTGTCAAAAGCGCAACTCCTTCTTCAGTTTATTCGTTATCGAGACCAAAATGAAAAGAGTTTCGCCAGTTTGTACATGTCACGTTCACAGAATAAGTAGGCTCTATAAGGCTGCTCTTGCAGCCAGCCGTGATCGTATAGTGGTTAGTACTCTGCGTTGTGGACGCAGCAACCCCGGTTCGAATCCGGGTCACGGCACTGCAATGTCAGTTCCAAAAAGGTTGTATTTTGAACGAGTAAAAATGTATTGTGTGAGCGAAGAAACTCAAGAACTCTGCTTTTGGACAAAGTCCCCCAGCTCCTGATAGGTAAAATACTGACATTAACTGATTCGTCTGCTGTTTCAGAGGATTTTACAATTTTTAAGCTCGAGAGCCAAATGTGAAATGTAGTGTCATCGAACAACCGAAATTCTAAAGAAATAGTGTATGATTCTGAATGTTTACTCATATCTCGCGACCCACCTATCACATGTTAATAACCGCTTTGGGTCCCAAACCATAGTTTAAGAATCCATGTCAGAGGTTCTTGAGTTTATTCATCTCGAAACCGAAATGTAAAATGTACTGTCCTCGAATGACCATAATTAAAAATAAATAGTATGTGGTTACAAATATTTACTGATATCTCGCTACCCAGCTCTCACATGCTCAGGCCCACTTTGGTTCCCAAAACATAGATTAACAAACCCTGTTGCTAGACAATTGAAGGTGTCCATATCGATTCCAATATTAGTAAATGACATCTGTTTTGTGACGTCATTTTGACAGACAGAGATTAAATAGGTTAAATGAATGAGACTGGTTTGATTCACATCGGTGTGGGTGTTAGTTACGCAACATACATCAAATAAATGGGTGCTGTGGCTTAGTTGGTTAAAGTGCCTGTCTAGTAAACAGGAGATCCTGAGTTCAAATCTCAGCAGTACCTTTTCAAGCATTTCATTGTACACATTGGTGGAGAAGGTCCGAGGGGAGGGCACTCTACATTTCTCAACAATGGGTTTAGAGAATTAGACAAGTCGAGAGAAGAGAAGACGTGAGGAGGATGCAATTGAGATATTCCAATGTCACGGAAAAAGGGCACTTTTTGAATGAGTTAAAACATACCGACTGTCAAAGGCGCAACTGCTTCTTCAGTTTATTCGTTATCGAGACCAAAATGAAAAGAGTTTCGCCAGTTTGTACATGTCACTTTCACAGAATAAGTAGACTCTATAAGGCTGCTCTTGCAGCCAGCCGTGATCGTATAGTGGTTAGTACTCTGCGTTGTGGACGCAGCAACCCCGGTTCGAATCCGGGTCACGGCACTGCAATGTCAGTTCCAAAAAGGTTGTATTTTGAACGAGTAAAAATGTATTGTGTGAGCGAAGAAACTCAAGAACTCTGCTTTTGGACAAAGTCCCCCAGCTCATGATAGGTAAAATACTTACATTAACTGATTCGTCTGCTGTTTCAGAGGATTTTACCATGTTTAAGCTCGAGAGCCAAATGTGAAATGTAGTGTCATCGAACAACCGAAATTCTAAAGAAATAGTGTATGATTCTGAATGTTTACGCATATCTCACGACCCACCTATCACATGTTAATAACCGCTTTGGGTCCCAAACCATAGTTTAAGAATCCATGTCAGAGGTTCTTGAGTTTATTCATCTCGAAACCCAAATGTAAAATGTATTGTCCTCGAATGACTATAATTAAAAAGAAATAATATGTGATTACAAATATTTACTGATATCTCGCTATCCACCCCTCACATGCTCAGGCCCACTTTGGTTCCCAAAACATAGCTTAACAAACCCTGTTGCTAGACAATTGAAGGTGTCCATATCGATTCCAATATTAGTAAATGACATCTGTTTTGTGACGTGATTTTGCCAGACAGTGAAATGGGTTAAATGAATGAGACTGGTTTGATTCACATCGGTGTGGGTGTTAGTTACGCAACATACATCAAATCAATGGGTGCTGTGGCTTAGTTGGTTAAAGTGCCTGTCTAGTAAACAGGAGATCCTGAGTTCAAATCTCAGCAGTACCTTTTCAAGCATTTCATTGTACACATTGGTGGAGAAGGTCAGAAGGGAGGGCACTCTGCTTTTCTCACCAATGGGTTTAGAGAATTAGGCAAGTCGAGAGAAGAGAAGACGTGAGGAGGATGTAATTGAGATATTTCAATGTCACGTAAAAAGGGCACTTTTTGAATGAGTTAAAACGTACCGACTGTCAAAAGCGCAACTCCTTCTTCAGTTTATTCGTTATCGAGACCAAAATGAAAAGAGTTTCGCCAGTTTGTACATGTCACGTTCACAGAATAAGTAGGCTCTATAAGGCTGCTCTTGCAGCCAGCCGTGATCGTATAGTGGTTAGTACTCTGCGTTGTGGACGCAGCAACCCCGGTTCGAATCCGGGTCACGGCACTGCAATGTCAGTTCCAAAAAGGTTGTATTTTGAACGAGTAAAAATGTATTGTGTGAGCGAAGAAACTCAAGAACTCTGCTTTTGGACAAAGTCCCCCAGCTCCTGATAGGTAAAATACTGACATTAACTGATTCGTCTGCTGTTTCAGAGGATTTTACAATTTTTAAGCTCGAGAGCCAAATGTGAAATGTAGTGTCATCGAACAACCGAAATTCTAAAGAAATAGTGTATGATTCTGAATGTTTACTCATATCTCGCGACCCACCTATCACATGTTAATAACCGCTTTGGGTCCCAAACCATAGTTTAAGAATCCATGTCAGAGGTTCTTGAGTTTATTCATCTCGAAACCGAAATGTAAAATGTACTGTCCTCGAATGACCATAATTAAAAATAAATAGTATGTGGTTACAAATATTTACTGATATCTCGCTACCCAGCTCTCACATGCTCAGGCCCACTTTGGTTCCCAAAACATAGATTAACAAACCCTGTTGCTAGACAATTGAAGGTGTCCATATCGATTCCAATATTAGTAAATGACATCTGTTTTGTGACGTCATTTTGACAGACAGAGATTAAATAGGTTAAATGAATGAGACTGGTTTGATTCACATCGGTGTGGGTGTTAGTTACGCAACATACATCAAATAAATGGGTGCTGTGGCTTAGTTGGTTAAAGTGCCTGTCTAGTAAACAGGAGATCCTGAGTTCAAATCTCAGCAGTACCTTTTCAAGCATTTCATTGTACACATTGGTGGAGAAGGTCCGAGGGGAGGGCACTCTACATTTCTCAACAATGGGTTTAGAGAATTAGACAAGTCGAGAGAAGAGAAGACGTGAGGAGGATGCAATTGAGATATTCCAATGTCACGGAAAAAGGGCACTTTTTGAATGAGTTAAAACATACCGACTGTCAAAGGCGCAACTGCTTCTTCAGTTTATTCGTTATCGAGACCAAAATGAAAAGAGTTTCGCCAGTTTGTACATGTCACTTTCACAGAATAAGTAGACTCTATAAGGCTGCTCTTGCAGCCAGCCGTGATCGTATAGTGGTTAGTACTCTGCGTTGTGGACGCAGCAACCCCGGTTCGAATCCGGGTCACGGCACTGCAATGTCAGTTCCAAAAAGGTTGTATTTTGAACGAGTAAAAATGTATTGTGTGAGCGAAGAAACTCAAGAACTCTGCTTTTGGACAAAGTCCCCCAGCTCATGATAGGTAAAATACTTACATTAACTGATTCGTCTGCTGTTTCAGAGGATTTTACCATGTTTAAGCTCGAGAGCCAAATGTGAAATGTAGTGTCATCGAACAACCGAAATTCTAAAGAAATAGTGTATGATTCTGAATGTTTACGCATATCTCACGACCCACCTATCACATGTTAATAACCGCTTTGGGTCCCAAACCATAGTTTAAGAATCCATGTCAGAGGTTCTTGAGTTTATTCATCTCGAAACCCAAATGTAAAATGTATTGTCCTCGAATGACTATAATTAAAAAGAAATAATATGTGATTACAAATATTTACTGATATCTCGCTATCCACCCCTCACATGCTCAGGCCCACTTTGGTTCCCAAAACATAGCTTAACAAACCCTGTTGCTAGACAATTGAAGGTGTCCATATCGATTCCAATATTAGTAAATGACATCTGTTTTGTGACGTGATTTTGCCAGACAGTGAAATGGGTTAAATGAATGAGACTGGTTTGATTCACATCGGTGTGGGTGTTAGTTACGCAACATACATCAAATCAATGGGTGCTGTGGCTTAGTTGGTTAAAGTGCCTGTCTAGTAAACAGGAGATCCTGAGTTCAAATCTCAGCAGTACCTTTTCAAGCATTTCATTGTACACATTGGTGGAGAAGGTCAGAAGGGAGGGCACTCTGCTTTTCTCACCAATGGGTTTAGAGAATTAGGCAAGTCGAGAGAAGAGAAGACGTGAGGAGGATGTAATTGAGATATTTCAATGTCACGTAAAAAGGGCACTTTTTGAATGAGTTAAAACGTACCGACTGTCAAAAGCGCAACTCCTTCTTCAGTTTATTCGTTATCGAGACCAAAATGAAAAGAGTTTCGCCAGTTTGTACATGTCACGTTCACAGAATAAGTAGGCTCTATAAGGCTGCTCTTGCAGCCAGCCGTGATCGTATAGTGGTTAGTACTCTGCGTTGTGGACGCAGCAACCCCGGTTCGAATCCGGGTCACGGCACTGCAATGTCAGTTCCAAAAAGGTTGTATTTTGAACGAGTAAAAATGTATTGTGTGAGCGAAGAAACTCAAGAACTCTGCTTTTGGACAAAGTCCCCCAGCTCCTGATAGGTAAAATACTGACATTAACTGATTCGTCTGCTGTTTCAGAGGATTTTACAATTTTTAAGCTCGAGAGCCAAATGTGAAATGTAGTGTCATCGAACAACCGAAATTCTAAAGAAATAGTGTATGATTCTGAATGTTTACTCATATCTCGCGACCCACCTATCACATGTTAATAACCGCTTTGGGTCCCAAACCATAGTTTAAGAATCCATGTCAGAGGTTCTTGAGTTTATTCATCTCGAAACCGAAATGTAAAATGTACTGTCCTCGAATGACCATAATTAAAAATAAATAGTATGTGGTTACAAATATTTACTGATATCTCGCTACCCAGCTCTCACATGCTCAGGCCCACTTTGGTTCCCAAAACATAGATTAACAAACCCTGTTGCTAGACAATTGAAGGTGTCCATATCGATTCCAATATTAGTAAATGACATCTGTTTTGTGACGTCATTTTGACAGACAGAGATTAAATAGGTTAAATGAATGAGACTGGTTTGATTCACATCGGTGTGGGTGTTAGTTACGCAACATACATCAAATCAATGGGTGCTGTGGCTTAGTTGGTTAAAGTGCCTGTCTAGTAAACAGGAGATCCTGAGTTCAAATCTCAGCAGTACCTTTTCAAGCATTTCATTGTACACATTGGTGGAGAAGGTCAGAGGGGAGGGCACTCTGCTTTTCTCACCAATGGGTTTAGAGAATTAGGCAAGTCGAGAGAAGAGAAGACGTGAGGAGGATGCAATTGAGATATTCCAATGTCACGGAAAAAGGGCACTTTTTGAATGAGTTAAAACGTACCGACTGTCAAAGGCGCAACTGCTTCTTCAGTTTATTCGTTATCGAGACCAAAATGAAAAGAGTTTCGCCAGTTTGTACATGTCACTTTCACAGAATAAGTAGGCTCTATAAGGCTGCTCTTGCAGCCAGCCGTGATCGTATAGTGGTTAGTACTCTGCGTTGTGGACGCAGCAACCCCGGTTCGAATCCGGGTCACGGCACTGCAATGTCAGTTCCAAAAAGGTTGTATTTTGAACGAGTAAAAACTGTATTGTGTGAGCGAAGAAACTCAAGAACTCTGCTTTTGGACAAAGTCCCCCAGCTCATGATAGGTAAAATACTGACATTAACTGATTCGTCTGCTGTTTCAGAGGATTTTACAATTTTTAAGCTCGAGAGCCAAATGTGAAATGTAGTGTCATCGAACAACCGAAATTCTAAAGAAATAGTGTATGATTCTGAATGTTTACTCATATCTCGCGACCCACCTATCACATGTTAATAACCGCTTTGGGTCCCAAACCATAGTTTAAGAATCCATGTCAGAGGTTCTTGAGTTTATTCATCTCGAAACCGAAATGTAAAATGTACTGTCCTCGAATGACCATAATTAAAAATAAATAGTATGTGGTTACAAATATTTACTGATATCTCGCTACCCAGCTCTCACATGCTCAGGCCCACTTTGGTTCCCAAAACATAGATTAACAAACCCTGTTGCTAGACAATTGAAGGTGTCCATATCGATTCCAATATTAGTAAATGACATCTGTTTTGTGACGTGATTTTGCCAGACAGTGAAATGGGTTAAATGAATGAGACTGGTTTGATTCACATCGGTGTGGGTGTTAGTTACGCAACATACATCAAATCAATGGGTGCTGTGGCTTAGTTGGTTAAAGTGCCTGTCTAGTAAACAGGAGATCCTGAGTTCAAATCTCAGCAGTACCTTTTCAAGCATTTCATTGTACACATTGGTGGAGAAGGTCAGAGGGGAGGGCACTCTGCTTTTCTCACCAATGGGTTTAGAGAATTAGGCAAGTCGAGAGAAGAGAAGACGTGAGGAGGATGCAATTGAGATATTCCAATGTCACGGAAAAAGGGCACTTTTTGAATGAGTTAAAACGTACCGACTGTCAAAAGCGCAACTCCTTCTTCAGTTTATTCGTTATCGAGACCCAACTGAAAAGAGTCTCGCCAGGTTGTACATGTCACTTTCACAGAATAAGTAGGCTCTATAAGGCTGCTCTTGCAGCCAGCCGTGATCGTATAGTGGTTAGTACTCTGCGTTGTGGACGCAGCAACCCTGGTTCGAATCCGGGTCACGGCACTGCAATGTCAATTCCAAAAAGGGTGTATTTTGAACGAGTAAAAATGTATTGTGTGAGCGAAGAAACTCAAGAACTCTGCTTTTGGACAAAGTCCCCCAGCTCGTGATAGGTAAAATACTGACATTAACCTGTTGGGTCTAGGGGGCAGCATTTGCACGTCTGGATAAAAAAAATGTACCCGATTTAATCTGGTTACTAATCCTACCCAGTAACTAGAATATGCATATACTTATTATATATGGATAGAAAACACTCTAAAGTTTCTAAAACTGTTTGAATGGTGTCTGTGAGTATAACAGAACTCATTTGGCAGGCAAAACCCTGAGACATTTTCTGACAGGAAGTGGATACCTGATGTGTTGTATTGACTTTAAACCTATCCCATTGAAAAACACAGGGGCTTAGGAATATTTTGGCACTTCCTATTGCTTCCACTAGATGTCACCAGCCTTTACAAAGTGTTTTGAGTCTTCTGGAGGGAGATCTGACCGAACAAGAGCCATGGAACGATGATGTCCCATTAGACACCTGGCGCGCGAGTTCATGTTGGGTACCCTCGTTCCAATACGTTATAAAAGAGTATGCATTCGTCCAGCTTGAATATTATTCATGTTCTGGTTAAAAAAGGCCCTAATGATTTATGCTATACAACGTTTGACATGTTTGAACGAACGGAAATATATTTTTTCCCCTCGTTCATGACGAGAAGTCCGGCTGGCTTACATCATGTGCTAACGAGACGGAGATTTTTGGACATAAATGATGAGCTTTTTTGAACAAAACTACATTCGTTATGGACCTGTGATGTGATACCTGGAAGTGACATCTGATGAAGAGAATCAAAGGTAATGGATTATTTACATAGTATTTTCGATTTTAGATCTCCCCAACATGACGTCTAGTCTGTATCGCAACGCGTATTTTTCTGGGCGCAGTGCTCAGATTATTGCAAAGTGTGATTTCCCAGTAAGGTTATTTTTAAATCTGGCAAGTTGATTGCGTTCAAGAGATGTAAATCTATAATTCTTTAAATGACAATATAATATTTTACCAATGTTTTCTAATTTTAATTATTTAATTTGTGACGCTGACTTGACTGCCGGTTATTGGAGGGAAACGATTTCCTCAACATCAATGCCATAGTAAAACGCTGTTTTTGGATATAAATATGAACTTGATAGAACTAAAAATGCATGCATTGTCTAACATAATGTCCTAGGAGTGTCATCTGATGGAGATTGTAAAAGGTTAGTGCATCATTTTAGCTGGTTTTATGGTTTTGGTGACCCTGTCTTTGACTTGACAAAACATTACACACAACTCTTGTAAATGTACTGTCCTAACATACTCTAAATTTATGCTTTCGCCGTAAAACCTTTTTGAAATCGTAAAACGTGGTTAGATTAAGGAGATGTTTATCTTTCAAATGGTGTAAAATAGTTGTATTTTTGAAAAATTTGAATTTTGACATTTATTTGGATTCAAATTTGCCGCTCTTGAAATGCACCTGCTGTTGATGGAGTGCACCACGGGTGGCACGCTAGCGTCCCACCTAGCCCCAAGAGGTTAACTCATTCGTCTGCTGTTTCAGAGGATTTTACAATTTTTAAGCTCGAGAGCCAAATGTGAAATGTAGTGTCATCGAACAACCGAAATTCTAAAGAAATAGTGTATGATTCTGAATGTTTACTCATATCTCGCGACCCACCTATCACATGTTAATAACCGCTTTGGGTCCCAAACCATAGTTTAAGAATCCATGTCAGAGGTTCTTGAGTTTATTCATCTCGAAACCGAAATGTAAAATGTACTGTCCTCGAATGACCATAATTAAAAATAAATAGTATGTGGTTACAAATATTTACTGATATCTCGCTACCCAGCTCTCACATGCTCAGGCCCACTTTGGTTCCCAAAACATAGATTAACAAACCCTGTTGCTAGACAATTGAAGGTGTCCATATCGATTCCAATATTAGTAAATGACATCTGTTTTGTGACGTCATTTTGACAGACAGAGATTAAATAGGTTAAATGAATGAGACTGGTTTGATTCACATCGGTGTGGGTGTTAGTTACGCAACATACATCAAATCAATGGGTGCTGTGGCTTAGTTGGTTAAAGTGCCTGTCTAGTAAACAGGAGATCCTGAGTTCAAATCTCAGCAGTACCTTTTCAAGCATTTCATTGTACACATTGGTGGAGAAGGTCAGAGGGGAGGGCACTCTGCTTTTCTCACCAATGGGTTTAGAGAATTAGGCAAGTCGAGAGAAGAGAAGACGTGAGGAGGATGCAATTGAGATATTCCAATGTCACGGAAAAAGGGCACTTTTTGAATGAGTTAAAACGTACCGACTGTCAAAGGCGCAACTGCTTCTTCAGTTTATTCGTTATCGAGACCAAAATGAAAAGAGTTTCGCCAGTTTGTACATGTCACTTTCACAGAATAAGTAGGCTCTATAAGGCTGCTCTTGCAGCCAGCCGTGATCGTATAGTGGTTAGTACTCTGCGTTGTGGACGCAGCAACCCCGGTTCGAATCCGGGTCACGGCACTGCAATGTCAGTTCCAAAAAGGTTGTATTTTGAACGAGTAAAAATGTATTGTGTGAGCGAAGAAACTCAAGAACTCTGCTTTTGGACAAAGTCCCCCAGCTCATGATAGGTAAAATACTTACATTAACTGATTCGTCTGCTGTTTCAGAGGATTTTACAATTTTTAAGCTCGAGAGCCAAATGTGAAATGTAGTGTCATCGAACAACCGAAATTCTAAAGAAATAGTGTATGATTCTGAATGTTTACGCATATCTCACGACCCACCTATCACATGTTAATAACCGCTTTGGGTCCCAAACCATAGTTTAAGAATCCATGTCAGAGGTTCTTGAGTTTATTCATCTCGAAACCGAAATGTAAAATGTATTGTCCTCGAATGACTATAATTAAAAAGAAATAATATGTGATTACAAATATTTACTGATATCTCGCTACCCACCTCTCACATGCTCAGGCCCACTTTGGTTCCCAAAACATAGCTTAACAAACCCTGTTGCTAGACAATTGAAGGTGTCCATATCGATTCCAATATTAGTAAATGACATCTGTTTTGTGACGTGATTTTGCCAGACAGTGAAATGGGTTAAATGAATGAGACTGGTTTGATTCACATCGGTGTGGGTGTTAGTTACGCAACATACATCAAATCAATGGGTGCTGTGGCTTAGTTGGTTAAAGTGCCTGTCTAGTAAACAGGAGATCCTGAGTTCAAATCTCAGCAGTACCTTTTCAAGCATTTCATTGTACACATTGGTGGAGAAGGTCAGAAGGGAGGGCACTCTGCTTTTCTCACCAATGGGTTTAGAGAATTAGGCAAGTCGAGAGAAGAGAAGACGTGAGGAGGATGCAATTGAGATATTCCAATGTCACGGAAAAAGGGCACTTTTTGAATGAGTTAAAACGTACCGACTGTCAAAAGCGCAACTGCTTCTTCAGTTTATTCGTTATCGAGACCAAAATGAAAAGAGTTTCGCCAGTTTGTACATGTCACTTTCACAGAATAAGTAGGCTCTATAAGGCTGCTCTTGCAGCCAGCCGTGATCGTATAGTGGTTAGTACTCTGCGTTGTGGACGCAGCAACCCCGGTTCGAATCCGGGTCACGGCACTGCAATGTCAGTTCCAAAAAGGTTGTATTTTGAACGAGTAAAAATGTATTGTGTGAGCGAAGAAACTCAAGAACTCTGCTTTTGGACAAAGTCCCCCAGCTCATGATAGGTAAAATACTTACATTAACTGATTCGTCTGCTGTTTCAGAGGATTTTACCATGTTTAAGCTCGAGAGCCAAATGTGAAATGTAGTGTCATCGAACAACCGAAATTCTAAAGAAATAGTGTATGATTCTGAATGTTTACGCATATCTCACGACCCACCTATCACATGTTAATAACCGCTTTGGGTCCCAAACCATAGTTTAAGAATCCATGTCAGAGGTTCTTGAGTTTATTCATCTCGAAACCCAAATGTAAAATGTATTGTCCTCGAATGACTATAATTAAAAAGAAATAATATGTGATTACAAATATTTACTGATATCTCGCTACCCACCCCTCACATGCTCAGGCCCACTTTGGTTCCCAAAACATAGCTTAACAAACCCTGTTGCTAGACAATTGAAGGTGTCCATATCGATTCCAATATTAGTAAATGACATCTGTTTTGTGACGTGATTTTGCCAGACAGTGAAATGGGTTAAATGAATGAGACTGGTTTGATTCACATCGGTGTGGGTGTTAGTTACGCAACATACATCAAATCAATGGGTGCTGTGGCTTAGTTGGTTAAAGTGCCTGTCTAGTAAACAGGAGATCCTGAGTTCAAATCTCAGCAGTACCTTTTCAAGCATTTCATTGTACACATTGGTGGAGAAGGTCAGAAGGGAGGGCACTCTGCTTTTCTCACCAATGGGTTTAGAGAATTAGGCAAGTCGAGAGAAGAGAAGACGTGAGGAGGATGTAATTGAGATATTTCAATGTCACGTAAAAAGGGCACTTTTTGAATGAGTTAAAACGTACCGACTGTCAAAAGCGCAACTCCTTCTTCAGTTTATTCGTTATCGAGACCAAAATGAAAAGAGTTTCGCCAGTTTGTACATGTCACTTTCACAGAATAAGTAGGCTCTATAAGGCTGCTCTTGCAGCCAGCCGTGATCGTATAGTGGTTAGTACTCTGCGTTGTGGACGCAGCAACCCCGGTTCGAATCCGGGTCACGGCACTGCAATGTCAGTTCCAAAAAGGTTGTATTTTGAACGAGTAAAAATGTATTGTGTGAGCGAAGAAACTCAAGAACTCTGCTTTTGGACAAAGTCCCCCAGCTCATGATAGGTAAAATACTGACATTAACTGATTCGTCTGCTGTTTCAGAGGATTTTACAATTTTTAAGCTCGAGAGCCAAATGTGAAATGTAGTGTCATCGAACAACCGAAATTCTAAAGAAATAGTGTATGATTCTGAATGTTTACTCATATCTCGCGACCCACCTATCACATGTTAATAACCGCTTTGGGTCCCAAACCATAGTTTAAGAATCCATGTCAGAGGTTCTTGAGTTTATTCATCTCGAAACCGAAATGTAAAATGTACTGTCCTCGAATGACCATAATTAAAAATAAATAGTATGTGGTTACAAATATTTACTGATATCTCGCTACCCAGCTCTCACATGCTCAGGCCCACTTTGGTTCCCAAAACATAGATTAACAAACCCTGTTGCTAGACAATTGAAGGTGTCCATATCGATTCCAATATTAGTAAATGACATCTGTTTTGTGACGTCATTTTGACAGACAGAGATTAAATAGGTTAAATGAATGAGACTGGTTTGATTCACATCGGTGTGGGTGTTAGTTACGCAACATACATCAAATCAATGGGTGCTGTGGCTTAGTTGGTTAAAGTGCCTGTCTAGTAAACAGGAGATCCTGAGTTCAAATCTCAGCAGTACCTTTTCAAGCATTTCATTGTACACATTGGTGGAGAAGGTCCGAGGGGAGGGCACTCTACATTTCTCAACAATGGGTTTAGAGAATTAGACAAGTCGAGAGAAGAGAAGACGTGAGGAGGATGCAATTGAGATATTCCAATGTCACGGAAAAAGGGCACTTTTTGAATGAGTTAAAACATACCGACTGTCAAAGGCGCAACTGCTTCTTCAGTTTATTCGTTATCGAGACCAAAATGAAAAGAGTTTCGCCAGTTTGTACATGTCACTTTCACAGAATAAGTAGGCTCTATAAGGCTGCTCTTGCAGCCAGCCGTGATCGTATAGTGGTTAGTACTCTGCGTTGTGGACGCAGCAACCCCGGTTCGAATCCGGGTCACGGCACTGCAATGTCAGTTCCAAAAAGGTTGTATTTTGAACGAGTAAAAATGTATTGTGTGAGCGAAGAAACTCAAGAACTCTGCTTTTGGACAAAGTCCCCCAGCTCATGATAGGTAAAATACTTACATTAACTGATTCGTCTGCTGTTTCAGAGGATTTTACCATGTTTAAGCTCGAGAGCCAAATGTGAAATGTAGTGTCATCGAACAACCGAAATTCTAAAGAAATAGTGTATGATTCTGAATGTTTACGCATATCTCACGACCCACCTATCACATGTTAATAACCGCTTTGGGTCCCAAACCATAGTTTAAGAATCCATGTCAGAGGTTCTTGAGTTTATTCATCTCGAAACCCAAATGTAAAATGTATTGTCCTCGAATGACTATAATTAAAAAGAAATAATATGTGATTACAAATATTTACTGATATCTCGCTACCCACCCCTCACATGCTCAGGCCCACTTTGGTTCCCAAAACATAGCTTAACAAACCCTGTTGCTAGACAATTGAAGGTGTCCATATCGATTCCAATATTAGTAAATGACATCTGTTTTGTGACGTGATTTTGCCAGACAGTGAAATGGGTTAAATGAATGAGACTGGTTTGATTCACATCGGTGTGGGTGTTAGTTACGCAACATACATCAAATCAATGGGTGCTGTGGCTTAGTTGGTTAAAGTGCCTGTCTAGTAAACAGGAGATCCTGAGTTCAAATCTCAGCAGTACCTTTTCAAGCATTTCATTGTACACATTGGTGGAGAAGGTCAGAAGGGAGGGCACTCTGCTTTTCTCACCAATGGGTTTAGAGAATTAGGCAAGTCGAGAGAAGAGAAGACGTGAGGAGGATGTAATTGAGATATTCCAATGTCACGTAAAAAGGGCACTTTTTGAATGAGTTAAAACGTACCGACTGTCAAAAGCGCAACTCCTTCTTCAGTTTATTCGTTATCGAGACCAAAATGAAAAGAGTTTCGCCAGTTTGTACATGTCACTTTCACAGAATAAGTAGGCTCTATAAGGCTGCTCTTGCAGCCAGCCGTGATCGTATAGTGGTTAGTACTCTGCGTTGTGGACGCAGCAACCCCGGTTCGAATCCGGGTCACGGCACTGCAATGTCAGTTCCAAAAAGGTTGTATTTTGAACGAGTAAAAATGTATTGTGTGAGCGAAGAAACTCAAGAACTCTGCTTTTGGACAAAGTCCCCCAGCTCCTGATAGGTAAAATACTGACATTAACTGATTCGTCTGCTGTTTCAGAGGATTTTACAATTTTTAAGCTCGAGAGCCAAATGTGAAATGTAGTGTCATCGAACAACCGAAATTCTAAAGAAATAGTGTATGATTCTGAATGTTTACTCATATCTCGCGACCCACCTATCACATGTTAATAACCGCTTTGGGTCCCAAACCATAGTTTAAGAATCCATGTCAGAGGTTCTTGAGTTTATTCATCTCGAAACCGAAATGTAAAATGTACTGTCCTCGAATGACCATAATTAAAAATAAATAGTATGTGGTTACAAATATTTACTGATATCTCGCTACCCAGCTCTCACATGCTCAGGCCCACTTTGGTTCCCAAAACATAGATTAACAAACCCTGTTGCTAGACAATTGAAGGTGTCCATATCGATTCCAATATTAGTAAATGACATCTGTTTTGTGACGTCATTTTGACAGACAGAGATTAAATAGGTTAAATGAATGAGACTGGTTTGATTCACATCGGTGTGGGTGTTAGTTACGCAACATACATCAAATAAATGGGTGCTGTGGCTTAGTTGGTTAAAGTGCCTGTCTAGTAAACAGGAGATCCTGAGTTCAAATCTCAGCAGTACCTTTTCAAGCATTTCATTGTACACATTGGTGGAGAAGGTCCGAGGGGAGGGCACTCTACATTTCTCAACAATGGGTTTAGAGAATTAGACAAGTCGAGAGAAGAGAAGACGTGAGGAGGATGCAATTGAGATATTCCAATGTCACGGAAAAAGGGCACTTTTTGAATGAGTTAAAACATACCGACTGTCAAAGGCGCAACTGCTTCTTCAGTTTATTCGTTATCGAGACCAAAATGAAAAGAGTTTCGCCAGTTTGTACATGTCACTTTCACAGAATAAGTAGGCTCTATAAGGCTGCTCTTGCAGCCAGCCGTGATCGTATAGTGGTTAGTACTCTGCGTTGTGGACGCAGCAACCCCGGTTCGAATCCGGGTCACGGCACTGCAATGTCAGTTCCAAAAAGGTTGTATTTTGAACGAGTAAAAATGTATTGTGTGAGCGAAGAAACTCAAGAACTCTGCTTTTGGACAAAGTCCCCCAGCTCATGATAGGTAAAATACTTACATTAACTGATTCGTCTGCTGTTTCAGAGGATTTTACCATGTTTAAGCTCGAGAGCCAAATGTGAAATGTAGTGTCATCGAACAACCGAAATTCTAAAGAAATAGTGTATGATTCTGAATGTTTACGCATATCTCACGACCCACCTATCACATGTTAATAACCGCTTTGGGTCCCAAACCATAGTTTAAGAATCCATGTCAGAGGTTCTTGAGTTTATTCATCTCGAAACCCAAATGTAAAATGTATTGTCCTCGAATGACTATAATTAAAAAGAAATAATATGTGATTACAAATATTTACTGATATCTCGCTATCCACCCCTCACATGCTCAGGCCCACTTTGGTTCCCAAAACATAGCTTAACAAACCCTGTTGCTAGACAATTGAAGGTGTCCATATCGATTCCAATATTAGTAAATGACATCTGTTTTGTGACGTGATTTTGCCAGACAGTGAAATGGGTTAAATGAATGAGACTGGTTTGATTCACATCGGTGTGGGTGTTAGTTACGCAACATACATCAAATCAATGGGTGCTGTGGCTTAGTTGGTTAAAGTGCCTGTCTAGTAAACAGGAGATCCTGAGTTCAAATCTCAGCAGTACCTTTTCAAGCATTTCATTGTACACATTGGTGGAGAAGGTCAGAAGGGAGGGCACTCTGCTTTTCTCACCAATGGGTTTAGAGAATTAGGCAAGTCGAGAGAAGAGAAGACGTGAGGAGGATGCAATTGAGATATTCCAATGTCACGGAAAAAGGGCACTTTTTGAATGAGTTAAAACGTACCGACTGTCAAAGGCGCAACTGCTTCTTCAGTTTATTCGTTATCGAGACCAAAATGAAAAGAGTTTCGCCAGTTTGTACATGTCACTTTCACAGAATAAGTAGGCTCTATAAGGCTGCTCTTGCAGCCAGCCGTGATCGTATAGTGGTTAGTACTCTGCGTTGTGGACGCAGCAACCCCGGTTCGAATCCGGGTCACGGCACTGCAATGTCAGTTCCAAAAAGGTTGTATTTTGAACGAGTAAAAATGTATTGTGTGAGCGAAGAAACTCAAGAACTCTGCTTTTGGACAAAGTCCCCCAGCTCATGATAGGTAAAATACTTACATTAACTGATTCGTCTGCTGTTTCAGAGGATTTTACCATGTTTAAGCTCGAGAGCCAAATGTGAAATGTAGTGTCATCGAACAACCGAAATTCTAAAGAAATAGTGTATGATTCTGAATGTTTACGCATATCTCACGACCCACCTATCACATGTTAATAACCGCTTTGGGTCCCAAACCATAGTTTAAGAATCCATGTCAGAGGTTCTTGAGTTTATTCATCTCGAAACCCAAATGTAAAATGTATTGTCCTCGAATGACTATAATTAAAAAGAAATAATATGTGATTACAAATATTTACTGATATCTCGCTATCCACCCCTCACATGCTCAGGCCCACTTTGGTTCCCAAAACATAGCTTAACAAACCCTGTTGCTAGACAATTGAAGGTGTCCATATCGATTCCAATATTAGTAAATGACATCTGTTTTGTGACGTGATTTTGCCAGACAGTGAAATGGGTTAAATGAATGAGACTGGTTTGATTCACATCGGTGTGGGTGTTAGTTATGCAACATACATCAAATCAATGGGTGCTGTGGCTTAGTTGGTTAAAGTACCTGTCTAGTAAACAGGAGATCCTGAGTTCAAATCTCAGCAGTACCTTTTCAAGCATTTCATTGTACACATTGGTGGAGAAGGTCAGAAGGGAGGGCACTCTGCTTTTCTCACCAATGGGTTTAGAGAATTAGGCAAGTCGAGAGAAGAGAAGACGTGAGGAGGATGTAATTGAGATATTTCAATGTCACGTAAAAAGGGCACTTTTTGAATGAGTTAAAACGTACCGACTGTCAAAAGCGCAACTCCTTCTTCAGTTTATTCGTTATCGAGACCAAAATGAAAAGAGTTTCGCCAGTTTGTACATGTCACTTTCACAGAATAAGTAGGCTCTATAAGGCTGCTCTTGCAGCCAGCTGTGAACGTATAGTGTATAGTACTCTGCGTTGTTGACGCAGCAACCCTGGTTCGAATCCGGGTCACGGCACTGCAATGTCAATTCCAAAAAGCTTGTATTTTGAACGAGTAAAAATGTATTGTGTGAGCGAAGAAACTCAAGAACTCTGCTTTTGGACAAAGTCCCCCAGCTCATGATAGGTAAAATACTTACATTAACTGATTCGTCTGCTGTTTCAGAGGATTTTACAATTTTTAAGCTCGAGAGCCAAATGTGAAATGTAGTGTCATCGAACAACCGAAATTCTAAAGAAATAGTGTATGATTCTGAATGTTTACGCATATCTCGCGACACACCTATCACATGTTAATAACCGCTTTGGGTCCCAAACCATAGTTTAAGAATCCATGTCAGAGGTTCTTGAGTTTATTCATCTCGAAACCGAAATGTAAAATGTACTGTCCTCGAATGACCATAATTAAAAATAAATAGTATGTGGTTACAAATATTTACTGATATCTCGCTACCCAGCTCTCACATGCTCAGGCCCACTTTGGTTCCCAAAACATAGATTAACAAACCCTGTTGCTAGACAATTGAAGGTGTCCATATCGATTCCAATATTAGTAAATGACATCTGTTTTGTGACGTCATTTTGACAGACAGAGATTAAATAGGTTAAATGAATGCGACTGGTTTGATTCACATCGGTGTGGGTGTTAGTTACGCAACATACATCAAATCAATGGGTGCTGTGGCTTAGTTGGTTAAAGTGCCTGTCTAGTAAACAGGAGATCCTGAGTTCAAATCTCAGCAGTACCTTTTCAAGCATTTCATTGTACACATTGGTGGAGAAGGTCAGAGGGGAGGGCACTCTGCTTTTCTCACCAATGGGTTTAGAGAATTAGGCAAGTCGAGAGAAGAGAAGACGTGAGGAGGATGTAATTGAGATATTCCAATGTCACGGAAAAAGGGCACTTTTTGAATCAGTTAAAACGTACCGACTGTCAAAGGCGCAACTGCTTCTTCAGTTTATTCGTTATCGAGACCAAAATGAAAAGAGTTTCGCCAGTTTGTACATGTCACTTTCACAGAATAAGTAGGCTCTATAAGGCTGCTCTTGCAGCCAGCCGTGATCGTATAGTGGTTAGTACTCTGCGTTGTGGACGCAGCAACCCCGGTTCAAATTCGGCTCACGGCACTGCAATGTCAGTTCCAAAAAGGTTGTATTTTGAACGAGTAAAAATGTATTGTGTGAGCGAAGAAACTCAAGAACTCTGCTTTTGGACAAAGTCCCCCAGCTCATGATAGGTAAAATACTTACATTAACTGATTCGTCTGCTGTTTCAGAGGATTTTACCATGTTTAAGCTCGAGAGCCAAATGTGAAATGTAGTGTCATCGAACAACCGAAATTCTAAAGAAATAGTGTATGATTCTGAATGTTTACGCATATCTCACCACCCACCTATCACATGTTAATAACCGCTTTGGGTCCCAAACCATAGTTTAAGAATCAATGTCAGAGGTTCTTGAGTTTATTCATCTCGAAACCCAAATGTAAAATGTATTGTCCTCGAATGACTATAATTAAAAAGAAATAATATGTGATTACAAATATTTACTGATATCTCGCTACCCACCTCTCACATGCTCAGGCCCACTTTGGTTCCCAAAACATAGCTTAACAAACCCTGTTGCTAGACAATTGAAGGTGTCCATATCGATTCCAATATTAGTAAATGACATCTGTTTTGTGACGTGATTTTGACAGACAGTGAAATGGGTTAAATGAATGAGACTGGTTTGATTCACATCGGTGTGGGTGTTAGTTACGGAACATACATCAAAGCAATGGGTGCTGTGGCTTAGTTGGTTAAAGTGCCTGTCTAGTAAACAGGAGATCCTGAGTTCAAATCTCAGCAGTACCTTTTCAAGCATTTCATTGTACACATTGGTGGAGAAGGTCAGAAGGGAGGGCACTCTGCTTTTCTCACCAATGGGTTTAGAGAATTAGGCAAGTCGAGAGAAGAGAAGACGTGAGGAGGATGTAATTGAGATATTCCAATGTCACGGAAAAAGGGCACTTTTTGAATGAGTTAAAACGTACCGACTGTCAAAAGCGCAACTGCTTCTTCAGTTTATTCGTTATCGAGACCAAAATGAGAAGAGTTTCGCCAGGTTGTACATGTCACTTTCACAGAATAAGTAGGCTCTATAAGGCTGCTCTTGCAGCCAGCCGTGATCGTATAGTGGTTAGTACTCTGCGTTGTGGACGCAGCAACCCCGGTTCGAATCCGGGTCACGGCACTGCAATGTCAGTTCCAAAAAGGTTGTATTTTGAACGAGTAAAAACGTATTGTGTGAGCGAAGAAACTCAAGAACTCTGCTTTTGGACAAAGTCCCCCAGCTCATGATAGGTAAAATACTTACATTAACTGATTCGTCTGCTGTTTCAGAGGATTTTACCATGTTTAAGCTCGAGAGCCAAATGTGAAATGTAGTGTCATCGAACAACCGAAATTCTAAAGAAATAGTGTATGATTCTGAATGTTTACTCATATCTCGCGACCCACCTATCACATGTTAATAACCGCTTTGGGTCCCAAACCATAGTTTAAGAATCCATGTCAGAGGTTCTTGAGTTTATTCATCTCGAAACCGAAATGTAAAATGTACTGTCCTCGAATGACCATAATTAAAAATAAATAGTATGTGGTTACAAATATTTACTGATATCTCGCTACCCAGCTCTCACATGCTCAGGCCCACTTTGGCTCCCAAAACATAGATTAACAAACCCTGTTGCTAGACAATTGAAGGTGTCCATATCGATTCCAATATTAGTAAATGACATCTGTTTTGTGACATCATTTTGACAGACAGAGATTAAATAGGTTAAATGAATGAGACTGGTTTGATTCACATCGGTGTGGGTGTTAGTTACGCAACATACATCAAATCAATGGGTGCTGTGGCTTAGTTGGTTAAAGTACCTGTCTAGTAAACAGGAGATCCTGAGTTCAAATCTCAGCAGTACCTTTTCAAGCATTTCATTGTACACATTGGTGGAGAAGGTCAGAGGGGAGGGCACTCTACATTTCTCACCAATGGGTTTAGAGAATTAGACAAGTCGAGAGAAGAGAAGACGTGAGGAGGATGCAATTGAGATATTCCAATGTCACGGAAAAAGGGCACTTTTTGAATGAGTTAAAACGTACCGACTGTCAAAGGCGCAACTGCTTCTTCAGTTTATTCGTTATCGAGACCAAAATGAAAAGAGTTTCGCCAGTTTGTACATGTCACTTTCACAGAATAAGTAGGCTCTATAAGGCTGCTCTTGCAGCCAGCTGTGATCGTATAGTGGTTAGTACTCTGCGTTGTGGACGCAGAAACCCCGGTTTGAATCCGGGTCACGGCACTGCAATGTCAGTTCCAAAAAGGTTGTATTTTGAACGAGTAAAAATGTATTGTGTGAGCGAAGAAACTCAAGAACTCTGCTTTTGGACAAAGTCCCCCAGCTCATGATAGGTAAAATACTTACATTAACTGATTCGTCTGCTGTTTCAGAGGATTTTACCATGTTTAAGCTCGAGAGCCAAATGTGAAATGTAGTGTCATCGAACAACCGAAATTCTAAAGAAATAGTGTATGATTCTGAATGTTTACGCATATCTCACGACCCACCTATCACATGTTAATAACCGCTTTGGGTCCCAAACCATAGTTTAAGAATCCATGTCAGAGGTTCTTGAGTTTATTCATCTCGAAACCCAAATGTAAAATGTATTGTCCTCGAATGACTATAATTAAAAAGAAATAATATGTGATTACAAATATTTACTGATATCTCGCTACCCACCTCTCACATGCTCAGGCCCACTTTGGTTCCCAAAGCATAGCTTAACAAATCCTGTTGCTAGACAATTGAAGGTGTCCATATCGATTCCAATATTGGTAAATTACATCTGTTTTGTGAAGTGATTTTGCCAGACAGTGAAATGGGTTAAATGAATGAGAATGGTTTGATTCACATCAGTTTGGGTGTTGGTTACGCAACATACATCAAATCAACGGGTGCTGTGGCTTAGTTGGTTAAAGTGCCTGTCTAGTAAACAGGAGATCCTGAGTTCAAATCTCAGCAGTACCTTTTCAAGCATTTCATTGTACACATTGGTGGAGAAGGTCAGATGGGAGGGCACTCTGCTTTTCTCACCAATGGGTTTAGAGAATTAGGCAAGTCGAGAGAAGAGAAGACGTGAGGAGGATGCAATTGAGATATTCCATTGTCACGGAAAAATGGCTCTTTTTGAATGAGTTAAAACGTACCGACTGTCAAAAGCGTAACTGCTTCTTCAGTTTATTCGTTATCGAGACCCAAATGAGAAGAGTTTCGCCAGGTTGTACATGTCACTTTCACAGAATAAGTAGGCTCTATAAGGCTGCTCTTGCAGCCAGCCGTGATCGTATAGTGGTTAGTACTCTGCGTTGTGGACGCAGCAACCCCGGTTCGAATCCGGGTCACGGCACTGCAATGTCAGTTCCAAAAAGGTTGTATTTTGAACGAGTAAAAATGTATTGTGTGAGCGAAGAAACTCAAGAACTCTGCTTTTGGACAAAGTCCCCCAGCTCATGATAGGTAAAATACTTACATTAACTGATTCGTCTGCTGTTTCAGAGGATTTTACCATGTTTAAGCTCGAGAGCCAAATGTGAAATGTAGTGTCATCGAACAACCGAAATTCTAAAGAAATAGTGTATGATTCTGAATGTTTACTCATATCTCGCGACCCACCTATCACATGTTAATAACCGCTTTGGGTCCCAAACCATAGTTTAAGAATCCATGTCAGAGGTTCTTGAGTTTATTCATCTCGAAACCGAAATGTAAAATGTACTGTCCTCGAATGACCATAATTAAAAATAAATAGTATGTGGTTACAAATATTTACTGATATCTCGCTACCCAGCTCTCACATGCTCAGGCCCACTTTGGTTCCCAAAACATAGATTAACAAACCCTGTTGCTAGACAATTGAAGGTGTCCATATCGATTCCAATATTAGTAAATGACATCTGTTTTGTGACGTCATTTTGACAGACAGAGATTAAATAGGTTAAATGAATGAGACTGGTTTGATTCACATCGGTGTGGGTGTTAGTTACGCAACATACATCAAATCAATGGGTGCTGTGGCTTAGTTGGTTAAAGTACCTGTCTAGTAAACAGGAGATCCTGAGTTCAAATCTCAGCAGTACCTTTTCAAGCATTTCATTGTACACATTGGTGGAGAAGGTCAGAGGGGAGGGCACTCTACATTTCTCACCAATGGGTTTAGAGAATTAGACAAGTCGAGAGAAGAGAAGACGTGAGGAGGATGCAATTGAGATATTCCAATGTCACGGAAAAAGGGCACTTTTTGAATGAGTTAAAACGTACCGACTGTCAAAGGCGCAACTGCTTCTTCAGTTTATTCGTTATCGAGACCAAAATGAAAAGAGTTTCGCCAGTTTGTACATGTCACTTTCACAGAATAAGTAGGCTCTATAAGGCTGCTCTTGCAGCCAGCCGTGATCGTATAGTGGTTAGTACTCTGCGTTGTGGACGCAGCAACCCCGGTTCGAATCCGGGTCACGGCACTGCAATGTCAGTTCCAAAAAGGTTGTATTTTGAACGAGTAAAAATGTATTGTGTGAGCGAAGAAACTCAAGAACTCTGCTTTTGGACAAAGTCCCCCAGCTCATGATAGGTAAAATACTTACATTAACTGATTCGTCTGCTGTTTCAGAGGATTTTACCATTTTTAAGCTCGAGAGCCAAATGTGAAATGTAGTGTCATCGAACAACCGAAATTCTAAAGAAATAGTGTATGATTCTGAATGTTTACGCATATCTCGCGACCCACCTATCACATGTTAATAACCGCTTTGGGTCCCAAACCATAGTTTAAGAATCCATGTCAGAGGTTCTTGAGTTTATTCATCTCGAAACCGAAATGTAAAATGTACTGTCCTCGAATGACCATAATTAAAAATAAATAGTATGTGGTTACAAATATTTACTGATATCTCGCTACCCAGCTCTCACATGCTCAGGCCCACTTTGGTTCCCAAAACATAGCTTAACAAACCCTGTTGCTAGACAATTGAAGGTGTCCATATCGATTCCAATATTAGTAAATGACATCTGTTTTGTGACGTGATTTTGCCAGACAGTGAAATGGGTTAAATGAATGAGACTGGTTTGATTCACATCGGTGTGGGTGTTAGTTACGCAACATACATCAAATCAATGGGTGCTGTGGCTTAGTTGGTTAAAGTGCCTGTCTAGTAAACAGGAGATCCTGAGTTCAAATCTCAGCAGTACCTTTTCAAGCATTTCATTGTACACATTGGTGGAGAAGGTCAGAAGGGAGGGCACTCTGCTTTTCTCACCAATGGGTTTAGAGAATTAGGCAAGTCGAGAGAAGAGAAGACGTGAGGAGGATGTAATTGAGATATTCCAATGTCACGTAAAAAGGGCACTTTTTGAATGAGTTAAAACGTACCGACTGTCAAAAGCGCAACTCCTTCTTCAGTTTATTCGTTATCGAGACCAAAATGAAAAGAGTTTCGCCAGTTTGTACATGTCACTTTCACAGAATAAGTAGGCTCTATAAGGCTGCTCTTGCAGCCAGCCGTGATCGTATAGTGGTTAGTACTCTGCGTTGTGGACGCAGCAACCCCGGTTCGAATCCGGGTCACGGCACTGCAATGTCAATTCCAAAAAGGTTGTATTTTGAACGAGTAAAAATTTATTGTGTGAGCGAAGAAACTCAAGAACTCTGCTTTTGGACAAAGTCCCCCAGCTCATGATAGGTAAAATACTTACATTAACTGATTCGTCTGCTGTTTCAGAGGATTTTACAATTTTTAAGCTCGAGAGCCAAATGTGAAATGTAGTGTCATCGAACAACCGAAATTCTAAAGAAATAGTGTATGATTCTGAATGTTTACGCATATCTCGCGACACACCTATCACATGTTAATAACCGCTTTGGGTCCCAAACCATAGTTTAAGAATCCATGTCAGAGGTTCTTGAGTTTATTCATCTCGAAACCGAAATGTAAAATGTACTGTCCTCGAATGACCATAATTAAAAATAAATAGTACGTGGTTACAAATATTTACTGATATCTCGCTACCCAGCTCTCACATGCTCAGGCCCACTTTGGTTCCCAAAACATAGATTAACAAACCCTGTTGCTAGACAATTGAAGGTGTCCATATCGATTCCAATATTAGTAAATGACATCTGTTTTGTGACGTCATTTTGACAGACAGAGATTAAATAGGTTAAATGAATGCGACTGGTTTGATTCACATCGGTGTGGGTGTTAGTTACGCAACATACATCAAATCAATGGGTGCTGTGGCTTAGTTGGTTAAAGCGCCTGTCTAGTAAACAGGAGATCCTGAGTTCAAATCTCAGCAGTACCTTTTCAAGCATTTCATTGTACACATTGGCGGAGAAGGTCAGATGGGAGGGCACTCTGCTTTTCTCACCAATGGGTTTAGAGAATTAGGCAAGTCGAGAGAAGAGAAGACGTGAGGAGGATGCAATTGAGATATTCCATTGTCACGGAAAAAGGGCTCTTTTTGAATGAGTTAAAACATACCGACTGTCAAAAGCGTAACTGCTTCTTCAGTTTATTCGTTATCGACACCCAACTGAAAAGAGTCTCGCCAGGTTGTACATGTCACTTTCACAGAATAAGTTGGCTCTATAAGGTTGCTCTTGCAGCCAGCCATGATCGTATAGTGGTTAGTACTCTGCGTTGTGGACGCAGGAACCCTGGTTCGAATCCGGGTCACGGCACTGCAATGTCAATTCCAAAAAGGTTGTATTTTGAACGAGTAAAAATGTATTGTGTGAGCGAAGAAACTCAAGAACTCTGCTTTTGGACAAAGTCCCCCAGCTCATGATAGGTAAAATACTTACATTAACTCATTCGTCTGCTGTTTCAGAGGATTTTACAATTTTTAAGCTCGAGAGCCAAATGTGAAATGTAGTGTCATCGAACAACCGAAATTCTAAAGAAATAGTGTATGATTCTGAATGTTTACGCATATCTCGCGACACACCTATCACATGTTAATAACCGCTTTGGGTCCCAAACCATAGTTTAAGAATCCATGTCAGAGGTTCTTGAGTTTATTCATCTCGAAACCGAAATGTAAAATGTACTGTCCTCGAATGACCATAATTAAAAATAAATAGTACGTGGTTACAAATATTTACTGATATCTCGCTACCCAGCTCTCACATGCTCAGGCCCACTTTGGTTCCCAAAACATAGATTAACAAACCCTGTTGCTAGACAATTGAAGGTGTCCATATCGATTCCAATATTAGTAAATGACATCTGTTTTGTGACGTCATTTTGACAGACAGAGATTAAATAGGTTAAATGAATGCGACTGGTTTGATTCACATCGGTGTGGGTGTTAGTTACGCAACATACATCAAATCAATGGGTGCTGTGGCTTAGTTGGTTAAAGTGCCTGTCTAGTAAACAGGAGATCCTGAGTTCAAATCTCAGCAGTACCTTTTCAAGCATTTCATTGTACACATTGGCGGAGAAGGTCAGATGGGAGGGCACTCTGCTTTTCTCACCAATGGGTTTAGAGAATTAGGCAAGTCGAGAGAAGAGAAGACGTGAGGAGGATGCAATTGAGATATTCCATTGTCACGGAAAAAGGGCTCTTTTTGAATGAGTTAAAACATACCGACTGTCAAAAGCGTAACTGCTTCTTCAGTTTATTCGTTATCGACACCCAACTGAAAAGAGTCTCGCCAGGTTGTACATGTCACTTTCACAGAATAAGTTGGCTCTATAAGGTTGCTCTTGCAGCCAGCCATGATCGTATAGTGGTTAGTACTCTGCGTTGTGGACGCAGCAACCCTGGTTCGAATCCGGGTCACGGCACTGCAATGTCAATTCCAAAAAGGTTGTATTTTGAACGAGTAAAAATGTATTGTGTGAGCGAAGAAACTCAAGAACTCTGCTTTTGGACAAAGTCCCCCAGCTCATGATAGGTAAAATACTTACATTAACTCATTCGTCTGCTGTTTCAGAGGATTTTACAATTTTTAAGCTCGAGAGCCAAATGTGAAATGTAGTGTCATCGAACAACCGAAATTCTAAAGAAATAGTGTATGATTCTGAATGTTTACGCATATCTCGCGACACACCTATCACATGTTAATAACCGCTTTTTGTCCCAAACCATAGTTTAAGAATCCATGTCAGAGGTTCTTGAGTTTATTCATCTCGAAACCGAAATGTAAAATGTACTGTCCTCGAATGACCATAATTAAAAATAAATAGTACGTGGTTACAAATATTTACTGATATCTCGCTACCCAGCTCTCACATGCTCAGGCCCACTTTGGTTCCCAAAACATAGATTAACAAACCCTGTTGTTAGACAATTGAAGGTGTCCATATCGATTCCAATATTAGTAAATGACATCTGTTTTGTGACGTCATTTTGACAGACAGAGATTAAATAGGTTAAATGAATGCGACTGGTTTGATTCACATCGGTGTGGGTGTTAGTTACGCAACATACATCAAATCAATGGGTGCTGTGGCTTAGTTGGTTAAAGCGCCTGTCTAGTAAACAGGAGATCCTGAGTTCAAATCTCAGCAGTACCTTTTCAAGCATTTCATTGTACACATTGGCGGAGAAGGTCAGATGGGAGGCCACTCTGCTTTTCTCACCAATGGGTTTAGAGAATTAGGCAAGTCGAGAGAAGAGAAGACGTGAGGAGGATGCAATTGAGATATTCCAATGTCACGGAAAAAGGGCACTTTTTGAATGAGTTAAAACGTACCGACTGTCAAAGGCGCAACTGCTTCTTCAGGTTATTCGTTATCGAGACCAAAATGAAAAGAGTTTCGCCAGTTTGTACATGTCACTTTCACAGAATAAGTAGGCTCTATAAGGCTGCTCTTGCAGCCAGCCGTGATCGTATAGTGGTTAGTACTCTGCGTTGTGGACGCAGCAACCCCGGTTCAAATCCGGGTCACGGCACTGCAATGTCAGTTCCAAAAAGGTTGTATTTTGAACGAGTAAAAATGTATTGTGTGAGCGAAGAAACTCAAGAACTCTGCTTTTGGACAAAGTCCCCCAGCTCATGATAGGTAAAATACTTACATTAACTGATTCGTCTGCTGTTTCAGAGGATTTTACCATGTTTAAGCTCGAGAGCCAAATGTGAAATGTAGTGTCATCGAACAACCGAAATTCTAAAGAAATAGTGTATGATTCTGAATGTTTACTCATATCTCGCGACCCACCTATAGCATGTTAATAACCGCTTTGGGTCCCAAACCATAGTTTAAGAATCCATGTCAGAGGTTCTTGAGTTTATTCATCTCGAAACCGAAATGTAAAATGTACTGTCCTCGAATGACCATAATTAAAAATAAATAGTATGTGGTTACAAATATTTACTGATATCTCGCTACCCAGCTCTCACATGCTCAGGCCCACTTTGGTTCCCAAAACATAGCTTAACAAACCCTGTTGCTAGACAATTGAAGGTGTCCATATCGATTCCAATATTAGTAAATGACATCTGTTTTGTGACGTCATTTTGACAGACAGAGATTAAATAGGTTAAATGAATGAGACTGGTTTGATTCACATCGGTGTGGGTGTTAGTTACGCAACATACATCAAATCAATGGGTGCTGTGGCTTAGTTGGTTAAAGTGCCTGTCTAGTAAACAGGAGATCCTGAGTTCAAATCTCAGCAGTACCTTTTCAAGCATTTCATTGTACACATTGGTGGAGAACATCAGAAGGGAGGGCACTCTGCTTTTCTCACCAATGGGTTTAGAGAATTAGGCAAGTCGAGAGAAGAGAAGACGTGAGGAGGATGTAATTGAGATATTCCAATGTCACGTAAAAAGGGCACTTTTTGAATGAGTTAAAACGTACCGACTGTCAAAAGCGCAACTCCTTCTTCAGTTTATTCGTTATCGAGACCAAAATGAAAAGAGTTTCGCCAGTTTGTACATGTCACTTTCACAGAATAAGTAGGCTCTATAAGGCTGCTCTTGCAGCCAGCTGTGATCGTATAGTGGTTTGTACTCTGCGTTGTGGACGCAGCAACCCCGGTTCGAATCCGGGTCACGGCACTGCAATGTCAGTTCCAAAAAGGTTGTATTTTGAACGAGTAAAAATGTATTGTGTGAGCGAAGAAACTCAAGAACTCTGCTTTTGGACAAAGTCCCCCAGCTCCTGATAGGTAAAATACTGACATTAACTGATTCGTCTGCTGTTTCAGAGGATTTTACAATCTTTAAGCTCGAGAGCCAAATGTGAAATGTAGTGTCATCGAACAACCGAAATTCTAAAGAAATAGTGTATGATTCTGATTGTTTACGCATATCTCACGACCCACCTATCACATGTTAATAACCGCTTTGGGTCCCAAACCATAGTTTAAGAATCCATGTCAGAGGTTCTTGAGTTTATTCATCTCGAAACCCAAATGTAAAATGTATTGTCCTCGAATGACTATAATTAAAAAGAAATAATATGTGATTACAAATATTTACTGATATCTCGCTACCCACCTCTCACATGCTCAGGCCCACTTTGGTTCCCAAAACATAGCTTAACAAACCCTGTTGCTAGACAATTGAAGATGTCCATATCGATTCCAATATTAGTAAATGACATCTGTTTTGTGACGTGATTTTGCCAGACAGTGAAATGGGTTAAATGAATGAGACTGGTTTGATTCACATCGGTGTGGGTGTTAGTTACGCAACATACATCAAATCAATGGGTGCTGTGGCTTAGTTGGTTAAAGTGCCTGTCTAGTAAACAGGAGATCCTGAGTTCAAATCTCAGCAGTACCTTTTCAAGCATTTCATTGTACACATTGGTGGAGAAGGTCAGAAGGGAGGGCACTCTGCTTTTCTCACCAATGGGTTTAGAGAATTAGGCAAGTCGAGAGAAGAGAAGACGTGAGGAGGATGTAATTGAGATATTCCAATGTCACGTAAAAAGGGCACTTTTTGAATGAGTTAAAACGTACCGACTGTCAAAAGCGCAACTCCTTCTTCAGTTTATTCGTTATCGAGACCAAAATGAAAAGAGTTTCGCCAGTTTGTACATGTCACTTTCACAGAATAAGTAGGCTCTATAAGGGTGGTCTTGCAGCCAGCCGTGATCGTATAGTGCTTAGTACTCTGCGTTGTGGACGCAGCAACCCCGGTTCGAATCCGGGTCACGGCACTGCAATGTCAGTTCCAAAAAGGTTGTATTTTGAACGAGTAAAAATGTATTGTGTGAGCGAAGAAACTCAAGAACTCTGCTTTTGGACAAAGTCCCCCAGCTCCTGATAGGTAAAATACTGACATTAACTGATTCGTCTGCTGTTTCAGAGGATTTTACAATTTTTAAGCTCGAGAGCCAAATGTGAAATGTAGTGTCATCGAACAACCGAAATTCTAAAGAAATAGTGTATGATTCTGAATGTTTACGCATATCTCGCGACACACCTATCACATGTTAATAACCGCTTTGGGTCCCAAACCATAGTTTAAGAATCCATGTCAGAGGTTCTTGAGTTTATTCATCTCGAAACCGAAATGTAAAATGTACTGTCCTCGAATGACCATAATTAAAAATAAATAGTATGTGGTTACAAATATTTACTGATATCTCGCTACCCAGCTCTCACATGCTCAGGCCCACTTTGGTTCCCAAAACATAGATTAACAAACCCTGTTGCTAGACAATTGAAGGTGTCCATATCGATTCCAATATTAGTAAATGACATCTGTTTTGTGACGTGATTTTGCCAGACAGTGAAATGGGTTAAATGAATGAGACTGGTTTGATTCACATCGGTGTGGGTGTTAGTTACGCAACATACATCAAATCAATGGGTGCTGTGGCTTAGTTGGTTAAAGTGCCTGTCTAGTAAACAGGAGATCCTGAGTTCAAATCTCAGCAGTACCTTTTCAAGCATTTCATTGTACACATTGGTGGAGAAGGTCAGATGGGAGGGCACTCTGCTTTTCTCACCAATGGGTTTAGAGAATTAGGCAAGTCGAGAGAAGAGAAGACGTGAGGAGGATGCAATTGAGATATTCCAATGTCACGGAAAAAGGGCACTTTTTGAATGAGTTAAAACGTACCGACTGTCAAAGGCGCAACTGCTTCTTCAGTTTATTCGTTATCGAGACCCAAATGAAAAGAGTTTCGCCAGGTTGTACATGTCACTTTCACAGAATAAGTAGGCTCTATAAGGCTGCTCTTGCAGCCAGCTGTGATCGTAGAGTGGTTAGTACTCTGCGTTGTGGACGCAGCAACCCCGGTTCGAAACCAGGTCACGGCACTGCAATGTCAGTTCCAAAAAGGTTGTATTTTGAACGAGTAAAAATGTATTGTGTGAGCGAAGAAACTCAAGAACTCTGCTTTTGGACAAAGTCCCCCAGCTCATGATAGGTAAAATACTTACATTAACTCATTCGTCTGCTGTTTCAGAGGATTTTACAATTTTTAAGCTCGAGAGCCAAATGTGAAATGTAGTGTCATCGAACAACCGAAATTCTAAAGAAATAGTGTATGATTCTGAATGTTTACGCATATCTCGCGACACACCTATCACATGTTAATAACTGCTTTGGGTCCCAAACCATAGTTTAAGAATCCATGTCAGAGGTTCTTGAGTTTATTCATCTCGAAACCGAAATGTAAAATGTACTGTCCTCGAATGACCATAATTAAAAATAAATAGTATGTGGTTACAAATATTTACTGATATCTCGCTACCCAGCTCTCACATGCTCAGGCCCACTTTGGTTCCCAAAACATAGATTAACAAACCCTGTTGCTAGACAATTGAAGGTGTCCATATCGATTCCAATATTAGTAAATGACATCTGTTTTGTGACGTGATTTTGCCAGACAGTGAAATGGGTTAAATGAATGAGACTGGTTTGATTCACATCGGTGTGGGTGTTAGTTACGCAACATACATCAAATCAATGGGTGCTGTGGCTTAGTTGGTTAAAGTGCCTGTCTAGTAAACAGGAGATCCTGAGTTCAAATCTCAGCAGTACCTTTTCAAGCATTTCATTGTACACATTGGTGGAGAAGGTCAGAAGGGAGGGCACTCTGCTTTTCTCACCAATGGGTTTAGAGAATTAGGCAAGTCGAGAGAAGAGAAGACGTGAGGAGGATGTAATTGAGATATTCCAATGTCACGTAAAAAGGGCACTTTTTGAATGAGTTAAAACGTACCGACTGTCAAAAGCGCAACTCCTTCTTCAGTTTATTCGTTATCGAGACCAAAATGAAAAGAGTTTCGCCAGTTTGTACATGTCACTTTCACAGAATAAGTAGGCTCTATAAGGCTGCTCTTGCAGCCAGCTGTGATCGTATAGTGGTTAGTACTCTGTGTTGTGGAAGCAGCAACCCCGGTTCGAATCTGGTTCACGGCACTGCAATGTCAGTTCCAAAAAGGTTGTATTTTGAACGAGTAAAAATGTGTTGTGTGAGAGAAGAAACTCAAGAACTCTGCTTTTGGACAAAGTCCCCCAGCTCCTGATAGGTAAAATACTGACATTAACTGATTCGTCTGCTGTTTCAGAGGATTTTACAATTTTTAAGCTCGAGAGCCAAATGTGAAATGTAGTGTCATCGAACAACCGAAATTCTAAAGAAATAGTGTATGATTCTGAATGTTTATGCATATCTCGCGACACACCTATCACATGTTAATAACCGCTTTGGGTCCCACACCATAGTTTAAGAATCCATGTCAGAGGTTCTTGAGTTTATTCATCTCGAAACCGAAATGTAAAATGTACTGTCCTCGAATGACCATAATTAAAAATAAATAGTATGTGGTTACAAATATTTACTGATATCTCGCTACCCAGCTTTCACATGCTCAGGCCCACTTTGGTTCCCAAAACATAGATTAACAAACCCTGTTGCTAGACAATTGAAGGTGTCCATATCGATTCCAATATTAGTAAATGACATCTGTTTTGTGACGTGATTTTGCCAGACAGTGAAATGGGTTAAATGAATGAGACTGGTTTGATTCACATCGGTGTGGGTGTTAGTTACGCAACATACATAAAATCAATGGGTGCTGTGGCTTAGTTGGTTAAAGTGCCTGTCTAGTAAACAGGAGATCCTGAGTTCAAATCTCAGCAGTACCTTTTCAAGCATTTCATTGTACACATTGGTGGAGAAAGTCAGAAGGGAGGGCACTCTGCTTTTCTCACCAATGGGTTTAGAGAATTAGGCAAGTCGAGAGAAGAGAAGACGTGAGGAGGATGTAATTGAGATATTCCAATGTCACGTAAAAAGGGCACTTTTTGAATGAGTTAAAACGTACCGACTGTCAAAAGCGCAACTCCTTCTTCAGTTTATTCGTTATCGAGACCAAAATGAAAAGAGTTTCGCCAGTTTGTACATGTCACTTTCACAGAATAAGTAGGCTCTATAAGGCTGCTCTTGCAGCCAGCTGTGATCGTATAGTGGTTAGTGCTCTGTGTTGTGGAAGCAGCAACCCCGGTTCGAATCTGGGTCACGGCACTGCAATGTCAGTTCCAAAAAGGTTGTATTTTGAACGAGTAAAAATGTGTTGTGTGAGAGAAGAAACTC
The DNA here is from genome assembly GCF_965601325.2 of Salmo salar. Classification (NCBI taxonomy): domain Eukaryota; kingdom Metazoa; phylum Chordata; class Actinopteri; order Salmoniformes; family Salmonidae; genus Salmo; species Salmo salar. The sequence continues at coordinate 11,984,857 of NC_138303.1, read as the reverse complement.
AAGAACTCTGCTTTTGGACAAAGTCCCCCAGCTCCTGATAGGTAAAATACTGACATTAACTGATTCGTCTGCTGTTTCAGAGGATTTTACAATTTTTAAGCTCGAGAGCCAAATGTGAAATGTAGTGTCATCGAACAACCGAAATTCTAAAGAAATAGTGTATGATTCTGAATGTTTATGCATATCTCGCGACACACCTATCACATGTTAATAACCGCTTTGGGTCCCAAACCATAGTTTAAGAATCCATGTCAGAGGTTCTTGAGTTTATTCATCTCGAAACCGAAATGTAAAATGTACTGTCCTCGAATGACCATAATTAAAAATAAATAGTATGTGGTTACAAATATTTACTGATATCTCGCTACCCAGCTTTCACATGCTCAGGCCCACTTTGGTTCCCAAAACATAGATTAACAAACCCTGTTGCTAGACAATTGAAGGTGTCCATATCGATTCCAATATTAGTAAATGACATCTGTTTTGTGACGTGATTTTGCCAGACAGTGAAATGGGTTAAATGAATGAGACTGGTTTGATTCACATCGGTGTGGGTGTTAGTTACGCAACATACATCAAATCAATGGGTGCTGTGGCTTAGTTGGTTAAAGTGCCTGTCTAGTAAACAGGAGATCCTGAGTTCAAATCTCAGCAGTACCTTTTCAAGCATTTCATTGTACACATTGGTGGAGAAAGTCAGAAGGGAGGGCACTCTGCTTTTCTCACCAATGGGTTTAGAGAATTAGGCAAGTCGAGAGAAGAGAAGACGTGAGGAGGATGTAATTGAGATATTCCAATGTCACGTAAAAAGGGCACTTTTTGAATGAGTTAAAACGTACCGACTGTCAAAAGCGCAACTCCTTCTTCAGTTTATTCGTTATCGAGACCAAAATGAAAAGAGTTTCGCCAGTTTGTACATGTCACTTTCACAGAATAAGTAGGCTCTATAAGGCTGCTCTTGCAGCCAGCTGTGATCGTATAGTGGTTAGTGCTCTGTGTTGTGGACGCAGCAACCCCGGTTCGAATCTGGGTCACGGCACTGCAATGTCAGTTCCAAAAAGGTTGTATTTTGAACGAGTAAAAATGTGTTGTGTGAGCGAAGAAACTCAAGAACTCTGCTTTTGGACAAAGTCCCCCAGCTCCTGATAGGTAAAATACTGACATTAACTGATTCGTCTGCTGTTTCAGAGGATTTTACAATTTTTAAGCTCGAGAGCCAAATGTGAAATGTAGTGTCATCGAACAACCGAAATCCTAAAGAAATAGTGTATGATTCTGAATGTTTACGCATATCTCACGACCCACCTATCACATGTTAATAACCGCTTTGGGTCCCAAACCATAGTTTAAGAATCCATGTCAGAGGTTCTTGAGTTTATTCATCTCGAAACCGAAATGTAAAATGTACTGTCCTCGAATGACCATAATTAAAAATAAATAGTATGTGGTTACAAATATTTACTGATATCTCGCTACCCAGCTCTCACATGCTCAGGCCCACTTTGGTTCCCAAAACATAGATTAACAAACCCTGTTGCTAGACAATTGAAGGTGTCCATATCGATTCCAATATTAGTAAATGGCGCAACTGCTTCTTCAGGTTATTCGTTATTGAGACCAAAATGAAAAGAGTTTCGCCAGTTTGTACATGTCACTTTCACAGAATAAGTAGGCTCTATAAGGCTGCTCTTGCAGCCAGCCGTGATCGTATAGTGGTTAGTACTCTGCGTTGTGGACGCAGCAACCCTGGTTCGAATCCGGGTCACGGCACTGCAATGTCAGTTCCAAAAAGGTTGTATTTTGAACGAGTAAAAATGTATTGTGTGAGCGAAGAAACTCAAGAACTCTGCTTTTGGACAAAGTCCCCCAGCTCATGATAGGTAAAATACTTACATTAACTGATTCGTCTGCTGTTTCAGAGGATTTTACCATGTTTAAGCTCGAGAGCCAAATGTGAAATGTAGTGTCATCGAACAACCGAAATTCTAAAGAAATAGTGTATGATTCTGAATGTTTACGCATATCTCGCGACACACCTATCACATGTTAATAACCGCTTTGGGTCCCAAACCATAGTTTAAGAATCCATGTCAGAGGTTCTTGAGTTTATTCATCTCGAAACCGAAATGTAAAATGTACTGTCCTCGAATGACCATAATTAAAAATAAATAGTATGTGGTTACAAATATTTACTGATATCTCGCTACCCAGCTCTCACATGCTCAGGCCCACTTTGGTTCCCAAAACATAGATTAACAAACCCTGTTGCTAGACAATTGAAGGTGTCCATATCGATTCCAATATTAGTAAATGACATCTGTTTTGTGACGTGATTTTGCCAGACAGTGAAATGGGTTAAATGAATGAGACTGGTTTGATTCACATCGGTGTGGGTGTTAGTTACGCAACATACATCAAATCAATGGGTGCTGTGGCTTAGTTGGTTAAAGTGCCTGTCTAGTAAACAGGAGATCCTGAGTTCAAATCTCAGCAGTACCTTTTCAAGCATTTCATTGTACACATTGGTGGAGAAGGTCAGAAGGGAGGGCACTCTGCTTTTCTCACCAATGGGTTTAGAGAATTAGGCAAGTCGAGAGAAGAGAAGACGTGAGGAGGATGTAATTGAGATATTCCAATGTCACGTAAAAAGGGCACTTTTTGAATGAGTTAAAACGTACCGACTGTCAAAAGCGCAACTCCTTCTTCAGTTTATTCGTTATCGAGACCAAAATGAAAAGAGTTTCGCCAGTTTGTACATGTCACTTTCACAGAATAAGTAGGCTCTATAAGGCTGCTCTTGCAGCCAGCTGTGATCGTATAGTGGTTAGTACTCTGTGTTGTGGAAGCAGCAACCCCGGTTCGAATCTGGGTCACGGCACTGCAATGTCAGTTCCAAAAAGGTTGTATTTTGAACGAGTAAAAATGTGTTGTGTGAGAGAAGAAACTCAAGAACTCTGCTTTTGGACAAAGTCCCCCAGCTCCTGATAGGTAAAATACTGACATTAACTGATTCGTCTGCTGTTTCAGAGGATTTTACAATTTTTAAGCTCGAGAGCCAAATGTGAAATGTAGTGTCATCGAACAACCGAAATTCTAAAGAAATAGTGTATGATTCTGAATGTTTATGCATATCTCGCGACACACCTATCACATGTTAATAACCGCTTTGGGTCCCAAACCATAGTTTAAGAATCCATGTCAGAGGTTCTTGAGTTTATTCATCTCGAAACCGAAATGTAAAATGTACTGTCCTCGAATGACCATAATTAAAAATAAATAGTATGTGGTTACAAATATTTACTGATATCTCGCTACCCAGCTTTCACATGCTCAGGCCCACTTTGGTTCCCAAAACATAGATTAACAAACCCTGTTGCTAGACAATTGAAGGTGTCCATATCGATTCCAATATTAGTAAATGACATCTGTTTTGTGACGTGATTTTGCCAGACAGTGAAATGGGTTAAATGAATGAGACTGGTTTGATTCACATCGGTGTGGGTGTTAGTTACGCAACATACATCAAATCAATGGGTGCTGTGGCTTAGTTGGTTAAAGTGCCTGTCTAGTAAACAGGAGATCCTGAGTTCAAATCTCAGCAGTACCTTTTCAAGCATTTCATTGTACACATTGGTGGAGAAAGTCAGAAGGGAGGGCACTCTGCTTTTCTCACCAATGGGTTTAGAGAATTAGGCAAGTCGAGAGAAGAGAAGACGTGAGGAGGATGTAATTGAGATATTCCAATGTCACGTAAAAAGGGCACTTTTTGAATGAGTTAAAACGTACCGACTGTCAAAAGCGCAACTCCTTCTTCAGTTTATTCGTTATCGAGACCAAAATGAAAAGAGTTTCGCCAGTTTGTACATGTCACTTTCACAGAATAAGTAGGCTCTATAAGGCTGCTCTTGCAGCCAGCTGTGATCGTATAGTGGTTAGTGCTCTGTGTTGTGGACGCAGCAACCCCGGTTCGAATCTGGGTCACGGCACTGCAATGTCAGTTCCAAAAAGGTTGTATTTTGAACGAGTAAAAATGTGTTGTGTGAGCGAAGAAACTCAAGAACTCTGCTTTTGGACAAAGTCCCCCAGCTCCTGATAGGTAAAATACTGACATTAACTGATTCGTCTGCTGTTTCAGAGGATTTTACAATTTTTAAGCTCGAGAGCCAAATGTGAAATGTAGTGTCATCGAACAACCGAAATCCTAAAGAAATAGTGTATGATTCTGAATGTTTACGCATATCTCACGACCCACCTATCACATGTTAATAACCGCTTTGGGTCCCAAACCATAGTTTAAGAATCCATGTCAGAGGTTCTTGAGTTTATTCATCTCGAAACCGAAATGTAAAATGTACTGTCCTCGAATGACCATAATTAAAAATAAATAGTATGTGGTTACAAATATTTACTGATATCTCGCTACCCAGCTCTCACATGCTCAGGCCCACTTTGGTTCCCAAAACATAGATTAACAAACCCTGTTGCTAGACAATTGAAGGTGTCCATATCGATTCCAATATTAGTAAATTACATCTGTTTTGTGACGTCATTTTGACAGACAGAGATTAAATAGGTTAAATTAATGAGACTGGTTTTATTCACATCGGTGTGGGTGTTAGTTACGCAACATACATGAAATCAACGGGTGCTGTGGCTTAGTTGGTTAAAGTGCCTGTCTAGTAAACAGGAGATCCTGAGTTCAAATCTCTGCAGTACCTTTTCAAGCATTTCATTGTACACATTGGTGGAGAAGGTCAGAGGGGAGGGCACTCCACTTTTCTCACCAATGGGTTTAGAGAATTAGGCAAGTCGAGAGAAGAGAAGACGTGAGGAGGATGCAATTGAGATATTCCAATGTCACGGAAAAAGGGCACTTTTTGAAATAGTTAAAACGTACCGACTGTCAAAGGCGCAACTGCTTCTTCAGTTTATTCGTTATCGAGACCAAAATGAAAAGAGTTTCGCCAGTTTGTACATGTCACTTTCACAGAATAAGTAGGCTCTATAAGGCTGCTCTTGCAGCCAGCCGTGATCGTATAGTGGTTAGTACTCTGCGTTGTGGACGCAGCAACCCTGGTTCGAATCCGGGTCACGGCACTGCAATGTCAGTTCCAAAAAGGTTGTATTTTGAACGAGTAAAAATGTATTGTGTGAGCGAAGAAACTCAAGAACTCTGCTTTTGGACAAAGTCCCCCAGCTCATGATAGGTAAAATACTTACATTAACTGATTCGTCTGCTGTTTCAGAGGATTTTACCATGTTTAAGCTCGAGAGCCAAATGTGAAATGTAGTGTCATCGAACAACCGAAATTCTAAAGAAATAGTGTATGATTCTGAATGTTTACGCATATCTCGCGACACACCTATCACATGTTAATAACTGCTTTGGGTCCCAAACCATAGTTTAAGAATCCATGTCAGAGGTTCTTGAGTTTATTCATCTCGAAACCGAAATGTAAAATGTACTGTCCTCGAATGACCATAATTAAAAATAAATAGTATGTGGTTACAAATATTTACTGATATCTCGCTACCCAGCTCTCACATGCTCAGGCCCACTTTAGTTCCCAAAACATAGATTAACAAACCCTGTTGCTAGACAATTGAAGGTGTCCATATCGATTCCAATATTAGTAAATGACATCTGTTTTGTGACGTGATTTTGCCAGACAGTGAAATGGGTTAAATGAATGAGACTGGTTTGATTCACATCGGTGTGGGTGTTAGTTACGCAACATACATCAAATCAATGGGTGCTGTGGCTTAGATGGTTAAAGTGCCTGTCTAGTAAACAGGAGATCCTGAGTTCAAATCTCAGCAGTACCTTTTCAAGCATTTCATTGTACACATTGGTGGAGAAGGTCAGAAGGGAGGGCACTCTGCTTTTCTCACCAATGGGTTTAGAGAATTAGGCAAGTCGAGAGAAGAGAAGACGTGAGGAGAATGTAATTGAGATATTCCAATGTCACGTAAAAAGGGCACTTTTTGAATGAGTTAAAACGTACCGACTGTCAAAAGCGCAACTCCTTCTTCAGTTTATTCGTTATCGAGACCAAAATGAAAAGAGTTTCGCCAGTTTGTACATGTCACTTTCACAGAATAAGTAGGCTCTATAAGGCTGCTCTTGCAGCCAGCTGTGATCGTATAGTGGTTAGTACTCTGTGTTGTGGAAGCAGCAACCCCGGTTCGAATCTGGGTCACGGCACTGCAATGTCAGTTCCAAAAAGGTTGTATTTTGAACGAGTAAAAATGTGTTGTGTGAGAGAAGAAACTCAAGAACTCTGCTTTTGGACAAAGTCCCCCAGCTCCTGATAGGTAAAATACTGACATTAACTGATTCGTCTGCTGTTTCAGAGGATTTTACAATTTTTAAGCTCGAGAGCCAAATGTGAAATGTAGTGTCATCGAACAACCGAAATTCTAAAGAAATAGTGTATGATTCTGAATGTTTACGCATATCTCGCGACACACCTATCACATGTTAATAACCGCTTTGGGTCCCAAACCATAGTTTAAGAATCCATGTCAGAGGTTCTTGAGTTTATTCATCTCGAAACCGAAATGTAAAATGTACTGTCCTCGAATGACCATAATTAAAAATAAATAGTATGTGGTTACAAATATTTACTGATATCTCGCTACCCAGCTCTCACATGCTCAGGCCCACTTTGGTTCCCAAAACATAGATTAACAAACCCTGTTGCTAGACAATTGAAGGTGTCCATATCGATTCCAATATTAGTAAATGACATCTGTTTTGTGACGTGATTTTGCCAGACAGTGAAATGGGTTAAATGAATGAGACTGGTTTGATTCACATCGGTGTGGGTGTTAGTTACGCAACATACATCAAATCAATGGGTGCTGTGGCTTAGTTGGTTAAAGTCCCTGTCTAGTAAACAGGAGATCCTGAGTTCAAATCTCAGCAGTACCTTTTCAAGCATTTCATTGTACACATTGGTGGAGAAGGTCAGAAGGGAGGGCACTCTGCTTTTCTCACCAATGGGTTTAGAGAATTAGGCAAGTCGAGAGAAGAGAAGACGTGAGGAGGATGTAATTGAGATATTCCAATGTCACGTAAAAAGGGCACTTTTTGAATGAGTTAAAACGTACCGACTGTCAAAAGCGCAACTCCTTCTTCAGTTTATTCGTTATCGAGACCAAAATGAAAAGAGTTTCGCCAGTTTGTACATGTCACTTTCACAGAATAAGTAGGCTCTATAAGGCTGCTCTTGCAGCCAGCTGTGATCGTATAGTGGTTAGTACTCTGCGTTGTGGACGCAGCAACCCCGGTTCGAATCTGGGTCACGGCACTGCAATGTCAGTTCCAAAAAGGTTGTATTTTGAACGAGTAAAATGTATTGTGTGAGCGAAGAAACTCAAGAACTCTGCTTTTGGACAAAGTCCCCCAGCTCATGATAGGTAAAATACTTACATTAACTGATTCGTCTGCTGTTTCAGAGGATTTTACCATGTTTAAGCTCGAGAGCCAAATGTGAAATGTAGTGTCATCGAACAACTGAAATTCTAAAGAAATAGTGTATGATTCTGAATGTTTATGCATATCTCGCGACACACCTATCACATGTTAATAACCGCTTTGGGTCCCAAACCATAGTTTAAGAATCCATGTCAGAGGTTCTTGAGTTTATTCATCTCGAAACCGAAATGTAAAATGTACTGTCCTCGAATGACCATAATTAAAAATAAATAGTATGTGGTTACAAATATTTACTGATATCTCGCTACCCAGCTCTCACATGCTCAGGCCCACTTTGGTACCCAAAACATAGATTAACAAACCCTGTTGCTAGACAATTGAAGGTGTCCATATCGATTCCAATATTAGTAAATTACATCTGTTTTGTGACGTCATTTTGACAGACAGAGATTAAATAGGTTAAATTAATGAGACTGGTTTTATTCACATCGGTGTGGGTGTTAGTTACGCAACATACATGAAATCAACGGGTGCTGTTGCTTAGTTGGTTAAAGTGCCTGTCTAGTAAACAGGAGATCCTGAGTTCAAATCTCAGCAGTACCTTTTCAAGCATTTCATTGTACACATTGGTGGAGAAGGTCAGAGGGGAGGGCACTCTACTTTTCTCACCAATGGGTTTAGAGAATTAGGCAAGTCGAGAGAAGAGAAGACGTGAGGAGGATGCAATTGAGATATTCCAATGTCACGGAAAAAGGGCACTTTTTGAAATAGTTAAAACGTACCGACTGTCAAAGGCGCAACTGCTTCTTCAGTTTATTCGTTATCGAGACCAAAATGAAAAGAGTTTCGCCAGTTTGTACATGTCACTTTCACAGAATAAGTAGGCTCTATAAGGCTGCTCTTGCAGCCAGCCGTGATCGTATAGTGGTTAGTACTCTGCGTTGTGGACGCAGCAACCCTGGTTCGAATCCGGGTCACGGCACTGCAATGTCAGTTCCAAAAAGGTTGTATTTTGAACGAGTAAAAATGTATTGTGTGAGCGAAGAAACTCAAGAACTCTGCTTTTGGACAAAGTCCCCCAGCTCATGATAGGTAAAATACTTACATTAACTGATTCGTCTGCTGTTTCAGAGGATTTTACCATGTTTAAGCTCGAGAGCCAAATGTGAAATGTAGTGTCATCGAAAAACCGAAATTCTAAAGAAACAGTGTATGATTCTGAATGTTTACGCATATCTCGCGACACACCTATCACATGTTAATAACCGCTTTGGGTCCCAAACCATAGTTTAAGAATCCATGTCAGAGGTTCTTGAGTTTATTCATCTCGAAACCGAAATGTAAAATGTACTGTCCTCGAATGACCATAATTAAAAATAAATAGTATGTGGTTACAAATATTTACTGATATCTCGCTACCCAGCTCTCACATGCTCAGGCCCACTTTGGTTCCCAAAACATAGATTAACAAACCCTTTTGCTAGACAATTGAAGGTGTCCATATCGATTCCAATATTAGTAAATGACATCTGTTTTGTGACGTCATTTTGACAGACAGAGATTAAATAGGTTAAATGAATGAGACTGGTTTGATTCACATCGGTGTGGGTGTTAGTTACGCAACATACATCAAATCAATGGGTGCTGTGGCTTAGTTGGTTAAAGTGCCTGTCTAGTAAACAGGAGATCCTGAGTTCAAATCTCAGCAGTACCTTTTCAAGCATTTCATTGTACACATTGGTGGAGAAGGTCAGAAGGGAGGGCACTCTGCTTTTCTCACCAATGGGTTTAGAGAATTAGGCAAGTCGAGAGAAGAGAAGACGTGAGGAGGATGCAATTGAGATATTCCATTGTCACGGAAAAATGGCTCTTTTTGAATGAGTTAAAACGTGCCGACTGTCAAAAGCGTAACTGCTTCTTCAGTTTATTCGTTATCGAGACCCAAATGAGAAGAGTTTCGCCAGGTTGTACACGTCACTTTCACAGAATAAGTAGGCTCTATAAGGCTGCTCTTGCAGCCAGCCGTGATCGTATAGTGGTTAGTACTCTGCGTTGTGGCCGCAGAAACCCTGGTTCGAATCTGGGTCACGGCACTCCAATGTCACCTCAAAAGGATTGTATTTTGAACGAGTAAAAACGTATTGTGTGAGCGAAGAAACTCAAGAACTCTGCTTTTGGACAAAGTCCCCCAGCTCATGATAGGTAAAATACTTACATTAACTGATTCGTCTGCTGTTTCAGAGGATTTTACCATGTTTAAGCTCGAGAGCCAAATGTGAAATGTAGTGTCATCGAACAACTGAAATTCTAAAGAAATAGTGTATGATTCTGAATGTTTACGCATATCTCGCGACACACCTATCACATGTTAATAACTGCTTTGGGTCCCAAACCATAGTTTAAGAATCCATGTCAGAGGTTCTTGAGTTTATTCATCTCGAAACCGAAATGTAAAATGTACTGTCCTCGAATGACCATAATTAAAAATAAATAGTATGTGGTTACAAATATTTACTGATATCTCGCTACCCAGCTCTCACATGCTCAGGCCCACTTTGGTACCCAAAACATAGATTAACAAACCCTGTTGCTAGACAATTGAAGGTGTCCATATCGATTCCAATATTAGTAAATTACATCTGTTTTGTGACGTCATTTTGACAGACAGAGATTAAATAGGTTAAATTAATGAGACTGGTTTTATTCACATCGGTGTGGGTGTTAGTTACGCAACATACATCAAATCAACGGGTGCTGTGGCTTAGTTGGTTAAAGCGCCTGTCTAGTAAACAGGAGATCCTGAGTTCAAATCTCAGCACTACCTTTTCAAGCATTTCATTGTACACATTGGTGGAGAAGGTCAGAGGGTAGGGAACTCCGCTTTTCACACCAATGGGTTTAGAGAATTAGGCAAGTCGAGAGAAGAGAAGACTTGAGGAGGATGCAATTGAGATATTCCAATGTCACGGAAAAAGGGCACTTTTTGAATGAGTTAAAACGTACCGACTGTCAAAAGCGCAACTGCTTCTTCAGTTTATTCGTTATCGAGACCCAAATGAAAAGAGTCTCGCCAGGTTGTACACGTCACTTTCACAGAATAAGTAGGCTCTATAATGCTGCTCTTGTAGCCAGCCATGATCATATAATGGTTAGTACTCTGCGTTGTGGCTGCAGCAACCCTGGTTTGAACCCGACTTACGGCACTGCAATGTCAGTTCAAAAGGATTGTTTTTGAACGAGTAAAAACGTATTGTGTGAGCGAAGAAACTCAAGAACTCTGCTTTTGGACAAAGTCCCCCAGCTCATGATTGGTAAAATACTTACATTAACTGATTCGTCTGCTGTTTCAGAGGATTTTACCATTTTTAAGCTCGAGAGCCAAATGTGAAATGTAGTGTCATCGAACAACCGAAATTCTAAAGAAATAGTGTATGATTCTGAATGTTTACGCATATCTCACGACCCACCTATCACATGTTAATAACGGCTTTGGGTCCCAAACCATAGTTTAAGAATCCATGTCAGAGGTTCTTGAGGTTATTCATCTCGAATCCCAAATGTAAAATGTACTGTCCTCGAATGACCATAATTAAAAAGAAATAGTATGTGATTACAAATATTTACTGATATGTCGCTACCCACCTCTCACATGCTCAGGCCCACTTTGGTTCCCAAAACATAGCTTAACAAATCCTGTTGCTAGACAATTGAAGGTGTCCATATCGATTCCAATATTCGTAAATGACATCTGTTTTGTGACGTGATTTTGCCAGACAGTGAAATGGGTTAAATGAATGAGACTGGTTTGATTCACATCAGTTTGGGTGTTGGTTACGCAACATACGTCAAATCAACGGGTGCTGTGGCTTAGTTGATTAAAGTGCCTGTCTAGTAAACAGGAGATCCTGAGTTTAAATCTCAGCAGTACCTTTTCAAGCATTTCATTGTACACATTGGTGGAGAAGGTCAGATGGGAGGGCACTCTGCTTTTCTCACCAATGGGTTTAGAGAATTAGGCAAGTCGAGAGAAGAGAAGACGTGAGGAGGATGCAATTGAGATATTCCATTGTCACGGAAAAAGGGCTCTTTTTGAATGAGTTACAACGTACCGACTGTCAAAAGCGTAACTGCTTCTTCAGTTTATTCGTTATCGAGACCCAAATGAGAAGAGTTTCGCCAGGTTGTACACGTCACTTTCACAGAATAAGTAGGCTCTATAAGGCTGCTCTTTCAGCCAGCCGTTATCGTATAGTGGTTAGTACTCTGTGTTGTGGCCGCAGAAACCCCGGTTCGAATCCGGGTCACGGCACTGCAATGTCACCTCAAAAGGATTGTTTTTGAACGAGTAAAAACGTATTGTGTGAGCGAAGAAACTCAAGAACTCTGCTTTTGGACAAAGTCCCCCAGCTCATGATAGGTAAAATACTTACATTAACTGATTCGTCTGCTGTTCCAGAGGATTTTACAATTTTTAAGCTCGAGAGCCAAATGTGAATTGTAGTATCATCGAACAACCGAAATTCTAAAGAAATAGTGTATGATTCTGAATGTTTACTCATATCTCGCGACCCACCTATCACATGTTAATAACCGCTTTGGGTCCCAAACCATAGTTTAAGAATCCATGTCAGAGGTTCTTGAGGTTATTCATCTCGAATCCCAAATGTAAAATGTACTGTCCTCGAATGACCATAATTAAAAAGAAATAGTATGTGATTACAAATATTTACTGATATGTCGCTACCCACCTCTCACATGCTCAGGCCCACTTTGGTTCCCAAAACATAGCTTAACAAACCCTGTTGCTAGACAATTGAAGGTGTCCATATTGATTCCAAAATTAGTAAATGACATCGGTTTTGTGACGTGATTTTGCCAGACAGTGAAATGGGTTAAATGAATGAGACTGGTTTGATTCACATCGGTGTGGGTGTTAGTTACGCAACATACGTCGAATCAACGGGTGCTGTGGCTTAGTTGGTTATTGTGCCTGTCTAGTAAACAGGAGATCCTGAGTTCAAATCTCAGCAGTACCTTTTCAAGCATTTCATTGTACACATTGGTGGAGAAGGTCAGAAGGGAGGGCACTCTGCTTTTCTCACCAATGGGTTTAGAGAATTAGGCAAGTCGAGAGAAGAGAAGACGTGAGGAGGATGCAATTGAGATATTCCATTGTCACGGAAAAAGGGCACTTTTTGAATGAGTTAAAACGTACCGACTGTCAAAGGTGCAACTGCTTCTTCAGTTTATTCGTTATCGAGACCAAAATGAAAAGAGTTTCGCCAGTTTGTACATGTCACTTTCACAGAATAAGTAGGCTCTATAAGGCTGCTCTTGCAGCCAGCCGTGATCGTATAGTGGTTAGTACTCTGCATTGTGGACGCAGCAACCCCGGTTCGAATCCGGGTCACGGCACTGCAATGTCAGTTCCAAAAAGGTTGTATTTTGAACGAGTAAAAATGTATTGTGTGAGCGAAGAAACTCAAGAACTCTGCTTTTGGACAAAGTCCCCCAGCTCATGATAGGTAAAATACTTACATTAACTGATTCGTCTGCTGTTTCAGAGGATTTTACCATGTTTAAGCTCGAGAGCCAAATGTGAAATGTAGTGTCATCGAACAACCGAAATTCTAAAGAAATAGTGTATGATTCTGAATGTTTACTCATATCTCGCGACCCACCTATCACATGTTAATAACCGCTTTGGGTGCCAAACCATAGTTTAAGAATCCATGTCAGAGGTTCTTGAGTTTATTCATCTCGAAACCGAAATGTAAAATGTACTGTCCTCGAATGACCATAATTAAAAAGAAATAGTATGTGATTACAAATATTTACTGATATCTCGCTACCCACCTCTCACATGCTCAGGCCCACTTTGGTTCCCAAAACATAGCTTAACAAACCCTGTTGCTAGACAATTGAAGGTGTCCATATCGATTCCAATATTAGTAAATGACATCTGTTTTGTGACGTGATTTTGCCAGACAGTGAAATGGGTTAAATGAATGAGACTGGTTTGATTCACATCAGTTTGGGTGTTGGTTACGCAACATACGTCAAATCAACGGGTGCTGTGGCTTAGTTGATTAAAGTGCCTGTCTAGTAAACAGGAGATCCTGAGTTTAAATATCAGCAGTACCTTTTCAAGCATTTCATTGTACACATTGGTGGAGAAGGTCAGATGGGAGGGCACTCTGCTTTTCTCACCAATGGGTTTAGAGAATTAGGCAAGTCGAGAGAAGAGAAGACGTGAGGAGGATGCAATTGAGATATTCCATTGTCACGGAAAAAGGGCTCTTTTTGAATGAGTTACAACGTACCGACTGTCAAAAGCGTAACTGCTTCTTCAGTTTATTCGTTATCGAGACCCAAATGAGAAGAGTTTCGCCAGGTTGTACACGTCACTTTCACAGAATAAGTAGGCTCTATAAGGCTGCTCTTTCAGCCAGCCGTTATCGTATAGTGGTTAGTACTCTGTGTTGTGGCCGCAGAAACCCCGGTTCGAATCCGGGTCACGGCACTGCAATGTCACCTCAAAAGGATTGTTTTTGAACGAGTAAAAACGTATTGTGTGAGCGAAGAAACTCAAGAACTCTGCTTTTGGACAAAGTCCCCCAGCTCATGATAGGTAAAATACTTACATTAACTGATTCGTCTGCTGTTCCAGAGGATTTTACAATTTTTAAGCTCGAGAGCCAAATGTGAATTGTAGTATCATCGAACAACCGAAATTCTAAAGAAATAGTGTATGATTCTGAATGTTTACTCATATCTCGCGACCCACCTATCACATGTTAATAACCGCTTTGGGTCCCAAACCATAGTTTAAGAATCCATGTCAGAGGTTCTTGAGGTTATTCATCTCGAATCCCAAATGTAAAATGTACTGTCCTCGAATGACCATAATTAAAAAGAAATAGTATGTGATTACAAATATTTACTGATATGTCGCTACCCACCTCTCACATGCTCAGGCCCACTTTGGTTCCCAAAACATAGCTTAACAAACCCTGTTGCTAGACAATTGAAGGTGTCCATATTGATTCCAAAATTAGTAAATGACATCGGTTTTGTGACGTGATTTTGCCAGACAGTGAAATGGGTTAAATGAATGAGACTGGTTTGATTCACATCGGTGTGGGTGTTAGTTACGCAACATACGTCGAATCAACGGGTGCTGTGGCTTAGTTGGTTATTGTGCCTGTCTAGTAAACAGGAGATCCTGAGTTCAAATCTCAGCAGTACCTTTTCAAGCATTTCATTGTACACATTGGTGGAGAAGGTCAGAAGGGAGGGCACTCTGCTTTTCTCACCAATGGGTTTAGAGAATTAGGCAAGTCGAGAGAAGAGAAGACGTGAGGAGGATGCAATTGAGATATTCCATTGTCACGGAAAAAGGGCACTTTTTGAATGAGTTAAAACGTACCGACTGTCAAAGGTGCAACTGCTTCTTCAGTTTATTCGTTATCGAGACCAAAATGAAAAGAGTTTCGCCAGTTTGTACATGTCACTTTCACAGAATAAGTAGGCTCTATAAGGCTGCTCTTGCAGCCAGCCGTGATCGTATAGTGGTTAGTACTCTGCATTGTGGACGCAGCAACCCCGGTTCGAATCCGGGTCACGGCACTGCAATGTCAGTTCCAAAAAGGTTGTATTTTGAACGAGTAAAAATGTATTGTGTGAGCGAAGAAACTCAAGAACTCTGCTTTTGGACAAAGTCCCCCAGCTCATGATAGGTAAAATACTTACATTAACTGATTCGTCTGCTGTTTCAGAGGATTTTACCATGTTTAAGCTCGAGAGCCAAATGTGAAATGTAGTGTCATCGAACAACCGAAATTCTAAAGAAATAGTGTATGATTCTGAATGTTTACTCATATCTCGCGACCCACCTATCACATGTTAATAACCGCTTTGGGTGCCAAACCATAGTTTAAGAATCCATGTCAGAGGTTCTTGAGTTTATTCATCTCGAAACCGAAATGTAAAATGTACTGTCCTCGAATGACCATAATTAAAAAGAAATAGTATGTGATTACAAATATTTACTGATATCTCGCTACCCACCTCTCACATGCTCAGGCCCACTTTGGTTCCCAAAACATAGCTTAACAAACCCTGTTGCTAGACAATTGAAGGTGTCCATATCGATTCCAATATTAGTAAATGACATCTGTTTTGTGACGTGATTTTGCCAGACAGTGAAATGGGTTAAATGAATGAGACTGGTTTGATTCACATTGGTGTGGGTGTTAGTTACGCAACATACGTCAAATCAACGGGTGCTGTGGCTTAGTTGGTTAAGGTGCCTGTCTAGTAAACAGGAGATCCTGAGTTCAAATCTCAGCAGTACCTTTTCAAGCATTTCATTGTACACATTGGTGGAGAAGGTCAGAAGGGAGGGCACTCTGCTTTTCTCACCAATGGGTTTAGAGAATTAGGCAAGTCGAGAGAAGAGAAGACGTGAGGAGGATGTAATTGAGATATTCCAATGTCACGGAAAAAGGGCACTTTTTGAATGAGTTAAAACGTACCGACTGTCAAAGGCGCAACTGCTTCTTCAGTTTATTCGTTATCGAGACCAAAATGAAAAGAGTTTCGCCAGTTTGTACATGTCACTTTCACAGAATAAGTAGGCTCTATAAGGCTGCTCTTGCAGCCAGCCGTGATCGTATAGTGGTTAGTACTCTGCGTTGTGGACGCAGCAACCCCGGTTCGAATCCGGGTCACGGCACTGCAATGTCAGTTCCAAAAAGGTTGTATTTTGAACGAGTAAAAATGTATTGTGTGAGCGAAGAAACTCAAGAACTCTGCTTTTGGACAAAGTCCCCCAGCTCATGATAGGTAAAATACTTACATTAACTGATTCGTCTGCTCTTTCAGAGGATTTTACCATGTTTAAGCTCGAGAGCCAAATGTGAAATGTAGTGTCATCGAACAACCGAAATTCTAAAGAAATAGTGTATGATTCTGAATGTTTACGCATATCTCACGACCCACCTATCACATGTTAATAACCGCTTTGGGTCCCAAACCATAGTTTAAGAATCCATGTCAGAGGTTCTTGAGTTTATTCATCTCGAAACCCAAATGTAAAATGTATTGTCCTCGAATGACTATAATTAAAAAGAAATAATATGTGATTACAAATATTTACTGATATCTCGCTACCCACCTCTCACATGCTCAGGCCCACTTTGGTTCCCAAAACATAGCTTAACAAATCCTGTTGCTAGACAATTGAAGGTGTCCATATCGATTCCAATATTGGTAAATTACATCTGTTTTGTGACGTGATTTTGCCAGACAGTGAAATAGGTTAAATGAATGAGACTGGTTTGATTCACATCGGTGTGGGTGTTAGTTACGCAACATACGTTAAATAAACGGGTGATGTGGCTTAGTTGGTTAAAGCGCCTGTCTAGTAAACAGGAGATCCTGAGTTCAAATCTCAGCAGTACCTTTTCAAGCATTTCATTGTACACATTGGCGGAGAAGGTCAGATGGGAGGGCACTCTGCTTTTCTCACCAATGGGTTTAGAGAATTAGGCAAGTCGAGAGAAGAGAAGACGTGAGGAGGATGCAATTGACATATTCCATTGTCACGGAAAAATGGCTCTTTTTGAATGAGTTAAAACGTACCGACTGTCAAAAGCGTAACTGCTTCTTCAGTTTATTCGTTATCGAGACCCAAATGAGAAGAGTTTCGCCAGGTTGTACATGTCACTTTCACAGAATAAGTAGGCTCTATAAGGCTGCTCTTGCAGCCAGCCGTGATCGTATAGTGGTTTGTACTCTGCGTTGTGGCCGCAGAAACCCCGGTTCGAATCCGGGTCACGGCACTGCAATGTCACCTCAAAAGGATTGTATTCTGAACGAGTAAAAACGTATTGTGTGAGCGAAGAAACTCAAGAACTCTGCTTTTGGACAAAGTCCCCCAGCTCATGATAGGTAAAATACTTACATTAACTGAGTCGTCTGCTGTTCCAGAGGATTTTACAATTTTTAAGCTCGAGAGCCAAATGTGAATTGTAGTATCATCGAACAACCGAAATTCCAAAGAAATAGTGTATGATTCTGAATGTTTACTCATATCTCGCGACCCACCTATCACATGTTAATAACCGCTTTGGGTCACAAACCATAGTTTAAGAATCCATGTCAGAGGTTCTTGAGTTTATTCATCTCGAAACTGAAATGTAAAATGTACTGTCCTCGAATGACCATAATTAAAAAGAAATAGTATGTGATTACAAATATTTACTGATATCTCGCTACCCACCTCTCACATGCTCAGGCCCACTTTGGTTCCCAAAACATAGCTTAACAAACCCTGTTGCTAGACAATTGAAGGTGTCCATATCGATTCCAATATTAGTAAATGACATCTGTTTTGTGACGTGATTTTGCCAGACAGTGAAATGGGTTAAATGAATGAGACTGGTTTGATTCACATCGGTGTGGGTGTTAGTTACGCAACATACGTCAAATCAACAGGTGCTGTGGCTTAGTTGGTTAAAGTGCCTGTCTAGTAAACAGGAGATCCTGAGTTCAAATCTCAGCAGTACCTTTTCAAGCATTTCATTGTACACATTGGTGGAGAAGGTCAGAAGGGAGGGCACGCTGCTTTTCTCACCAATGGGTTTAGAGAATTAGGCAAGTCGAGAGAAGAGAAGACGTGAGGAGGATGTAATTGAGATATTCCAATGTCACGGAAAAAGGGCACTTTTTGAATGAGTTAAAACGTACCGACTGTCAAAGGCGCAACTGCTTCTTCAGTTTATTCGTTATCGAGACCAAAATGAAAAGAGTTTCGCCAGTTTGTACATGTCACTTTCACAGAATAAGTAGGCTCTATAAGGCTGCTCTTGCAGCCAGCCGTGATCGTATAGTGGTTAGTACTCTGCGTTGTGGACGCAGCAACCCCGGTTCGAATCCCGGTCACGGCACTGCAATGTCAGTTCCAAAAAGGTTGTATTTTGAACGAGTAAAAATGTATTGTGTGAGCGAAGAAACTCAAGAACTCTGCTTTTGGACAAAGTCCCCCAGCTCATGATAGGTAAAATACTTACATTAACTGATTCGTCTGCTGTTTCAGAGGATTTTACCATGTTTAAGCTCGAGAGCCAAATGTGAAATGTAGTGTCATCGAACAACCGAAATTCTAAAGAAATAGTGTATGATTCTGAATGTTTACGCATATCTCACGACCCACCTATCATATGTTAATAACCGCTTTGGGTCCCAAACCATAGTTTAAGAATCCATGTCAGAGGTTCTTGAGTTTATTCATCTCGAAACCGAAATGTAAAATGTACTGTCCTCGAATGACTATAATTAAAAAGAAATAATATGTGATTACAAATATTTACTGATATCTCGCTACCCACCTCTCACATGCTCAGGCCCACTTTGGTTCCCAAAACATAGCTTAACAAATCCTGTTGCTAGACAATTGAAGGTGTCCATATCGATTCCAATATTGGTAAATTACATCTGTTTTGTGACGTGATTTTGCCAGACAGTGAAATGGGTTAAATGAATGAGACTGGTTTGATTCACATCGGTGTGGGTGTTAGTTACGCAACATACGTCAAATCAACGGGTGCTGTGGCTTAGTTGGTTAAAGTGCCTGTCTAGTAAACAGGAGATCCTGAGTTCAAATCTCAGCAGTACCTTTTCAAGCATTTCATTGTACACATTGGTGGAGAAGGTCAGAAGGGAGGGCACGCTGCTTTTCTCAACAATGGGTTTAGAGAATTAGGCAAGTCGAGAGAAGAGAAGACGTGAGGAGGATGTAATTGAGATATTCCAATGTCATGGAAAAAGGGCACTTTTTGAATGAGTTAAAACGTACCGACTGTCAAAGGCGCAACTGCTTCTTCAGTTTATTCGTTATCGAGACCAAAATGAAAAGAGTTTCGCCAGTTTGTACATGTCACTTTCACAGAATAAGTAGGCTCTATAAGGCTGCTCTTCCAGCCAGCCGTGATCGTATAGTGGTTAGTACTCTGCGTTGTGGACGCAGCAACCCCGGTTCGAATCCAGGTCACGGCACTGCAATGTCAGTTCCAAAAAGGTTGTATTTTGAACGAGTAAAAATGTATTGTGTTAGCGAAGAAACTCAAGAACTCTGCTTTTGGACAAAGTCCCCCAGCTCATGATTGGTAAAATACTTACATTAACTCATTCGTCTGCTGTTTCAGAGGATTTTACCATTTGTAAGCTCGAGAGCCAAATGTGAAATGTAGTGTCATCTTACAACCGAAATTCGAAAGAAATAGTGTATGATTCTGAATGTTTACGCATATCTCGCGACCCACCTATCACATGTTAATAACCGCTTTGGGTCCCAAACCATAGTTTAAGAATCCATGTCAGAGGTTCTTGAGGTTATTCATCTCAAATCCCAAATGTAAAATGTACTGTCCTCGAATGACCATAATTAAAAAGAAATAGTATGTGATTACAAATATTTACTGATATCTCGCTACCCACCTCTCACATGCTCAGGCCCACTTTGGTTCCCAAAACATAGCTTAACAAATCCTGTTGCTAGACAATTGAAGGTGTCCATATCGATTCCAATATTGGTAAATGACATCTGTTTTGTGATGTGATTTTGCCAGACAGTGAAATGGGTTAAATGAATGAGACTGGTTTGATTCACATCGGTGTGGGTGTTAGTTACGCAACATACATCAAATCTACGGGTGCTGTGGCTTAGTTGGTTAAAGCGCCTGTCTAGTAAACAGGACATCCTGTGTTCAAATCTCAGCAGTACCTTTTCAAGCATTTCATTGTACACATTGGCGGAGAAGGTCAGATGGGAGGGCACTCTGCTTTTCTCACCAATGGGTTTAGAGAATTAGGCAAGTCGAGAGAAGAGAAGACGTGAGGAGGATGCAATTGAGATATTCCATTGTCACGGAAAAAGGGCTCTTTTTGAATGAGTTAAAACATACCGACTGTCAAAAGCGTAACTGCTTCTTCAGTTTATTCGTTATCGACACCCAACTGAAAAGAGTCTCGCCAGGTTGTACATGTCATTTTCACAGAATAAGTTGGCTCTATAAGGTTGCTCTTGCAGCCAGCCATGATCGTATAATGGTTAGTACTCTGCGTTGTGGCTGCAGCAACCCTGGTTTGAACCCGGTTTACGGCACTGCAATGTCAGTTCAAAAGGGTTGTATTTTGAACGAGTAAAAACTTATTGTGTGAGCAAAGAAACTCAAGAACTCTGCTTTTGGACAAAGTCCCCCAGCTCATGATAGATAAAATACTGACATTAACTGATTCGTCTGCTGTTTCAGAGGATTTTACCATTTTTAAGCTCGAGAGCCAAATGTGAAATGTAGTGTCATCGAACAAACGAAATTCTAAAGAAATAGTGTTTGATTCTGAATGTTTACTCATATCTCGCGACCCACCTATCACATGTTAATAACCGCTTTGGGTCCCAAACCATAGTTTAAGAATCCATGTCAGAGGTTCTTGAGTTTATTCATCTCTAAACCCAAATGTAAAATGTATTGTCCTCGAATGACTATAATTAAAAATAAATAATACGTGATTACAAATATTTGCTGATATCTCGCTACCCACCTGTCACATGCTCAGGCCCACTTTGGTTCCCAAAACATAGCTTAACAAACCCTGTTGCTAGACAATTGAAGGTGTCCATATTGATTCCAACATTAGTAAATGACATCTGTTTTGTGACGTGATTTTGCCAGACAGAGATTAAATAGGTTAAATGAATGAGACTGGTTTGATTCACATCGGTGTGGGTGTTAGTTACGCAACATACATCAAATCAACGGGTCCTGTGGCTTAGTTGGTTAAAGTGCCTGTCTAGTAAACAGGAGATCCTGAGTTCAAATCTCAGCAGTACCTTTTCAAGCATTTCATTGTACACATTGGTGGAGAAGGTCAGAAGGGAGGGCACTCTGCTTTTCTCACCAATGGGTTTAGAGAATTAGGCAAGTCTTGAGAAGAGAAGACGTGAGGAGGATGTAATTGAGATATTCCTATGTCACGGAAAAAGGGCACTTTTTGAATGAGTTAAAACATACCGACTGTCAAAAGCGTAACTCCTTCTTCAGTTTATTCGTTATCGACACCCAACTGAAAAGAGTCTCGCCAGGTTGTACATGTCACTTTCACAGAATAAGTAGGCTCTATAAGGCTGCTCTTGCAGCCAGCCGTGATCGTATAGTGGTTAGTACTCTGCGTTGTGGACGCAGGAACCCTGGTTCGAATCCGGGTCACGGCACTGCAATGTCAATTCCAAAAAGGTTGTATTTTGAACGAGTAAAAATGTATTGTGTGAGCGAAGAAACTCAAGAACTCTGCTTTTGGACAAAGTCCCCCAGCTCATGATAGGTAAAATACTGACATTAACTAATTCGTCTGCTGTTTCAGAGGATTTTACAATTTTTAAGCTCGAGAGCTAAATGTGAAATGTAGTGTCATCGAACAACCGAAATTCTAAAGAAATAGTGTATGATTCTGAATGTTTACTCATATCTCGCGACCCACCTATCACATGTTAATAACCGCTTTGGGTCCCAAACCATAGTTTAAGAATCCATGTCAGAGGTTCTTGAGTTTATTCATCTCGAAACCGAAATGTAAAATGTACTGTCCTCGAATGAATATAATTAAAAATAAATAGTATGTTGTTACAAATATTTACTGATATCTCGCTACCCAGCTCTCACATGCTCAGGCCCACTTTGGTTCCCAAAACATAGATTAACAAACCCTGTTGCTAGACAATTGAAGGTGTCCATATCGATTCCAATATTAGTAAATGACATCTGTTTTGTGATGTGATTTTGCCAGACAGAGATTAAATAGGTTAAATGAATGCGACTGGTTTGATTCACATCGGTGTGGGTGTTAGTTACGCAACATACATCAAATCAATGGGTGCTGTGGCTTAGTTGGTTAAAGTGCCTGTCTAGTAAACAGGAGATCCTGAGTTCAAATCTCAGCACTACCTTTTCAAGCATTTCATTGTACACATTGGTGGAGAACGTCAGAAGGGAGGGCACTCTGCTTTTCTCACCAATGGGTTTAGAGAATTAGGCAAGTCGAGAGAAGAGAAGACGTGAGGAGGATGTAATTGAGATATTCCAATGTCACGTAAAAAGGGCACTTTTTGAATGAGTTAAAACGTACCGACTGTCAAAAGCGCAACTCCTTCTTCAGTTTATTCGTTATCGAGACCAAAATGAAAAGAGTTTCGCCAGTTTGTACATGTCACTTTCACAGAATAAGTAGGCTCTATAAGACTGCTCTTGCAGCCAGCTGTGATCGTATAGTGGTTAGTACTCTGCGTTGTGGACGCAGCAACCCCGGTTCGAATCCGGGTCACGGCACTGCAATGTCAGTTCCAAAAAGGTTGTATTTTGAACGAGTAAAAATGTATTGTGTGAGCGAAGAAACTCAAGAACTCTGCTTTTGGACAAAGTCCCCCAGCTCCTGATAGGTAAAATACTGACATTAACTGATTCGTCTGCTGTTTCAGAGGATTTTACCATTTTTAAGCTCGAGAGCCAAATGTGAAATGTAGTGTCATCGAACAACCGAAATTCTAAAGAAATAGTGTATGATTCTGAATGTTTACACATATCTCGCGACACACCTATCACATGTTAATAACCGCTTTGGGTCCCAAACCATAGTTTAAGAATCCATGTCAGAGGTTCTTGAGTTTTTTCATCTCGAAACCGAAATGTAAAATGTACTGTCCTCGAATGACCATAATTAAAAATAAATAGTATGTGGTTACAAATATTTACTGATATCTCGCTACCCAGCTCTCACATGCTCAGGCCTACTTTGGTTCCCAAAACATAGCTTAACAAACCCTGTTGCTAGACAATTGAAGGTGTCCATATCGATTCCAATATTAGTAAATGACATCTGTTTTGTGACGTCATTTTGACAGACAGAGATTAAATAGGTTAAATGAATGAGACTGGTTTGATTCACATCGGTGTGGGTGTTAGTTACGCAACATACATCAAATCAATGGGTGCTGTGGCTTAGTTGGTTAAAGTGCCTGTCTAGTAAACAGGAGATCCTGAGTTCAAATCTCAGCAGTACCTTTTCAAGCATTTCATTGTACACATTGGTGGAGAACGTCAGAAGGGAGGGCACTCTGCTTTTCTCACCAATGGGTTTAGAGAATTAGGCAAGTCGAGAGAAGAGAAGACGTGAGGAGGATGTAATTGAGATATTCCAATGTCACGTAAAAAGGGCACTTTTTGAATGAGTTAAAACGTACCGACTGTCAAAAGCGCAACTCCTTCTTCAGTTTATTCGTTATCGAGACCAAAATGAAAAGAGTTTCGCCAGTTTGTACATGTCACTTTCACAGAATAAGTAGGCTCTATAAGGCTGCTCTTGCAGCCAGCTGTGATCGTATAGTGGTTAGTACTCTGCGTTGTGGACGCAGCAACCCCGGTTCGAATCCGGGTCACGGCACTGCAATGTCAGTTCCAAAAAGGTTGTATTTTGAACGAGTAAAAATGTATTGTGTGAGCGAAGAAACTCAAGAACTCTGCTTTTGGACAAAGTCCCCCAGCTCCTGATAGGTAAAATACTGACATTAACTGATTCGTCTGCTGTTTCAGAGGATTTTACAATCTTTAAGCTCGAGAGCCAAATGTGAAATGTAGTGTCATCGAACAACCGAAATTCTAAAGAAATAGTGTATGATTCTGAATGTTTACGCATATCTCACGACCCACCTATCACATGTTAATAACCGCTTTGGGTCCCAAACCATAGTTTAAGAATCCATGTCAGAGGTTCTTGAGTTTATTCATCTCGAAACCCAAATGTAAAATGTATTGTCCTCGAATGACTATAATTAAAAAGAAATAATATGTGATTACAAATATTTACTGATATCTCGCTACCCACCTCTCACATGCTCAGGCCCACTTTGGTTCCCAAAACATAGCTTAACAAACCCTGTTGCTAGACAATTGAAGATGTCCATATCGATTCCAATATTAGTAAATGACATCTGTTTTGTGACGTGATTTTGCCAGACAGTGAAATGGGTTAAATGAATGAGACTGGTTTGATTCACATCGGTGTGGGTGTTAGTTACGCAACATACATCAAATCAATGGGTGCTGTGGCTTAGTTGGTTAAAGTGCCTGTCTAGTAAACAGGAGATCCTGAGTTCAAATCTCAGCAGTACCTTTTCAAGCATTTCATTGTACACATTGGTGGAGAAGGTAGAAGGGAGGGCACTCTGCTTTTCTCACCAATGGGTTTAGAGAATTAGGCAAGTCGAGAGAAGAGAAGACGTGAGGAGGATGTAATTGAGATATTCCAATGTCACGTAAAAAGGGCACTTTTTGAATGAGTTAAAACGTACCGACTGTCAAAAGCGCAACTCCTTCTTCAGTTTATTCGTTATCGAGACCAAAATGAAAAGAGTTTCGCCAGTTTGTACATGTCACTTTCACAGAATAAGTAGGCTCTATAAGGCTGCTCTTGCAGCCAGCTGTGATCGTATAGTGGTTAGTACTCTGCGTTGTGGACGCAGCAACCCCGGTTCGAATCCGGGTCACGGCACTGCAATGTCAGTTCCAAAAAGGTTGTATTTTGAACGAGTAAAAATGTATTGTGTGAGCGAAGAAACTCAAGAACTCTGCTTTTGGACAAAGTCCCCCAGCTCCTGATAGGTAAAATACTGACATTAACTGATTCGTCTGCTGTTTCAGAGGATTTTACCATTTTTAAGCTCGAGAGCCAAATGTGAAATGTAGTGTCATCGAACAACCGAAATTCTAAAGAAATAGTGTATGATTCTGAATGTTTACGCATATCTCGCGACACACCTATCACATGTTAATAACCGCTTTGGGTCCCAAACCATAGTTTAAGAATCCATGTCAGAGGTTCTTGAGTTTTTTCATCTCGAAACCGAAATGTAAAATGTACTGTCCTCGAATGACCATAATTAAAAATAAATAGTATGTGGTTACAAATATTTACTGATATCTCGCTACCCAGCTCTCACATGCTCAGGCCTACTTTGGTTCCCAAAACATAGCTTAACAAACCCTGTTGCTAGACAATTGAAGGTGTCCATATCGATTCCAATATTAGTAAATGACATCTGTTTTGTGACGTCATTTTGACAGACAGAGATTAAATAGGTTAAATGAATGAGACTGGTTTGATTCACATCGGTGTGGGTGTTAGTTACGCAACATACATCAAATCAATGGGTGCTGTGGCTTAGTTGGTTAAAGTGCCTGTCTAGTAAACAGGAGATCCTGAGTTCAAATCTCAGCAGTACCTTTTCAAGCATTACATTGTACACATTGGTGGAGAACGTCAGAAGGGAGGGCACTCTGCTTTTCTCACCAATGGGTTTAGAGAATTAGGCAAGTCGAGAGAAGAGAAGACGTGAGGAGGATGTAATTGAGATATTCCAATGTCACGTAAAAAGGGCACTTTTTGAATGAGTTAAAACGTACCGACTGTCAAAAGCGCAACTTCTTCTTCAGTTTATTCGTTATCGAGACCAAAATGAAAAGAGTTTCGCCAGTTTGTACATGTCACTTTCACAGAATAAGTAGGCTCTATAAGGCTGCTCTTGCAGCCAGCTGTGATCGTATAGTGGTTAGTACTCTGCGTTGTGAACGCAGCAACCCCGGTTCGAATCCGGGTCACGGCACTGCAATGTCAATTCCAAAAAGGTTGTATTTTGAACGAGTAAAAATTTATTGTGTGAGCGAAGAAACTCAAGAACTCTGCTTTTGGACAAAGTCCCCCAGCTCATGATAGGTAAAATACTTACATTAACTGATTCGTCTGCTGTTTCAGAGGATTTTACAATTTTTAAGCTCGAGAGCCAAATGTGAAATGTAGTGTCATCGAACAACCGAAATTCTAAAGAAATAGTGTATGATTCTGAATGTTTACGCATATCTCGCGACACACCTATCACATGTTAATAACCGCTTTGGGTCCCAAACCATAGTTTAAGAATCCATGTCAGAGGTTCTTGAGTTTATTCATCTCGAAACCGAAATGTAAAATGTACTGTCCTCGAATGACCATAATTAAAAATAAATAGTACGTGGTTACAAATATTTACTGATATCTCGCTACCCAGCTCTAACATGCTCAGGCCCACTTTGGTTCCCAAAACATAGATTAACAAACCCTGTTGCTAGACAATTGAAGGTGTCCATATCGATTCCAATATTAGTAAATGACATCTGTTTTGTGACGTCATTTTGACAGACAGAGATTAAATAGGTTAAATGAATGCGACTGGTTTGATTCACATCGGTGTGGGTGTTAGTTACGCAACATACATCAAATCAATGGGTGCTGTGGCTTAGTTGGTTAAAGCGCCTGTCTAGTAAACAGGAGATCCTGACTTCAAATCTCAGCACTACCTTTTCAAGCATTTCATTGTACACATTGGTGGAGAAGGTCAGAAGGGAGGGCACTCTGCTTTTCTCACCAATGGGTTTAGAGAATTAGGCAAGTCGAGAGAAGAGAAGACGTGAGGAGGATGCAATTGAGATATTCCATTGTCACGGAAAAAGGGCTCTTTTTGAATGAGTTAAAACATACCGACTGTCAAAAGCGTAACTGCTTCTTCAGTTTATTCGTTATCGACACCCAACTGAAAAGAGTCTCGCCAGGTTGTACATGTCACTTTCACAGAATAAGTTGGCTCTATAAGGTTGCTCTTGCAGCCAGCCATGATCGTATAGTGGTTAGTACTCTGCGTTGTGGACGCAGCAACCCTGGTTCGAATCCGGGTCACGGCACTGCAATGTCAATTCCAAAAAGGTTGTATTTTGAACGAGTAAAAATGTATTGTGTGAGCGAAGAAACTCAAGAACTCTGCTTTTGGACAAAGTCCCCCAGCTCATGATAGGTAAAATACTTACATTAACTCATTCGTCTGCTGTTTCAGAGGATTTTACAATTTTTAAGCTCGAGAGCCAAATGTGAAATGTAGTGTCATCGAACAACCGAAATTCTAAAGAAATAGTGTATGATTCTGAATGTTTACGCATATCTCGCGACACACCTATCACATGTTAATAACCGCTTTGTGTCCCAAACCATAGTTTAAGAATCCATGTCAGAGGTTCTTGAGTTTATTCATCTCGAAACCGAAATGTAAAATGTACTGTCCTCGAATGACCATAATTAAAAATAAATAGTACGTGGTTACAAATATTTACTGATATCTCGCTACCCAGCTCTCACATGCTCAGGCCCACTTTGGTTCCCAAAACATAGATTAACAAACCCTGTTGCTAGACAATTGAAGGTGTCCATATCGATTCCAATATTAGTAAATGACATCTGTTTTGTGACGTCATTTTGACAGACAGAGATTAAATAGGTTAAATGAATGCGACTGGTTTGATTCACATCGGTGTGGGTGTTAGTTACGCAACATACATCAAATCAATGGGTGCTGTGGCTTAGTTGGTTAAAGCGCCTGTCTAGTAAACAGGAGATCCTGAGTTCAAATCTCAGCAGTACCTTTTCAAGCATTTCATTGTACACATTGGCGGAGAAGGTCAGATGGGAGGGCACTCTGCTTTTCTCACCAATGGGTTTAGAGAATTAGGCAAGTCGAGAGAAGAGCAGACGTGAGGAGGATGCAATTGAGATATTCCAATGTCACGGAAAAAGGACACTTTTTGAATGAGTTAAAACGTACCGACTGTCAAAGTCGCAACTGCTTCTTCAGTTTATTCGTTATCGAGACCAAAATGAAAAGAGTTTCGCCAGTTTGTACATGTCACTTTCACAGAATAAGTAGGCTCTATAAGGCTGCTCTTGCAGCCAGCCGTGATCGTATAGTGGTTAGTACTCTGCGTTGTGGACGCAGCAACCCTGGTTCGAATCCGGGTCACGGCACTGCAATGTCAATTCCAAAAAGGTTGTATTTTGAACGAGTAAAAATGTATTGTGTGAGCGAAGAAACTCAAGAACTCTGCTTTTGGACAAAGTTCCCCAGCTCATGATAGGTAAAATACTTACATTAACTCATTCGTCTGCTGTTTCAGAGGATTTTACCATTTTTAAGCTCGAGAGCTAAATGTGAAATGTAGTGTCATCGAACAACCGAAATTCTAAAGAAATAGTGTATGATTCTGAATGTTTACTCATATCTCGCGACCCACCTATCACATGTTAATAACCGCTTTGGGTCCCAAACCATAGTTTAAGAATCCATGTCAGAGGTTCTTGAGTTTATTCATCTCGAAACCGAAATGTAAAATGGACTGTCCTCGAATGAATATAATTAAAAATAAATAGTATGTTGTTACAAATATTTACTGATATCTCGCTACCCAGCTCTCACATGCTCAGGCCCACTTTGGTTCCCAAAACATAGATTAACAAACCCTGTTGCTAGACAATTGAAGGTGTCCATATCGATTCCAATATTAGTAAATGACATCTGTTTTGTGACGTCATTTTGACAGACAGAGATTAAATAGGTTAAATGAATGAGACTGGTTTGATTCACATCGGTGTGGGTGTTAGTTACGCAACATACATCAAATCAATGGGTGCTGTGGCTTAGTTGGTTAAAGTGCCTGTCTAGTAAACAGGAGATCCTGAGTTCAAATCTCAGCAGTACCTTTTCAAGCATTTCATTGTACACATTGGTGGAGAACGTCAGAAGGGAGGGCACTCTGCTTTTCTCACCAATGGGTTTAGAGAATTAGGCAAGTCGAGAGAAGAGAAGACGTGAGGAGGATGTAATTGAGATATTCCAATGTCACGTAAAAAGGGCACTTTTTGAATGAGTTAAAACGTACCGACTGTCAAAAGCGCAACTCCTTCTTCAGTTTATTCGTTATCGAGACCAAAATGAAAAGAGTTTCGCCAGTTTGTACATGTCACTTTCACAGAATAAGTAGGCTCTATAAGGCTGCTCTTGCAGCCAGCTGTGATCGTATAGTGGTTAGTACTCTGCGTTGTGGACGCAGCAACCCCGGTTCGAATCCGGGTCACGGCACTGCAATGTCAGTTCCAAAAAGGTTGTATTTTGAACGAGTAAAAATGTATTGTGTGAGCGAAGAAACTCAAGAACTCTGCTTTTGGACAAAGTCCCCCAGCTCCTGATAGGTAAAATACTGACATTAACTGATTCGTCTGCTGTTTCAGAGGATTTTACAATCTTTAAGCTCGAGAGCCAAATGTGAAATGTAGTGTCACCGAACAACCGAAATTCTAAAGAAATAGTGTATGATTCTGAATGTTTACGCATATCTCACGACCCACCTATCACATGTTAATAACCGCTTTGGGTCCCAAACCATAGTTTAAGAATCCATGTCAGAGGTTCTTGAGTTTATTCATCTCGAAACCCAAATGTAAAATGTATTGTCCTCGAATGACTATAATTAAAAAGAAATAATATGTGATTACAAATATTTACTGATATCTCGCTACCCACCTCTCACATGCTCAGGCCCACTTTGGTTCCCAAAACATAGCTTAACAAACCCTGTTGCTAGACAATTGAAGATGTCCATATCGATTCCAATATTAGTAAATGACATCTGTTTTGTGACGTGATTTTGCCAGACAGTGAAATGGGTTAACTTCTTGGGGCTAGGTGGGACGCTAGCGTGCCACCCGTGGTGCACTCCATCAACAGCAGGTGCATTTCAAGAGCGGCAAATTTGAATCCAAATAAATGTCAAAATTCAAATTTTTCAAAAATACAACTATGTTACACCATTTGAAAGATAAACATCTCCTTAATCTAACCACGTTTTACGATTTCAAAAAGGTTTTACGGCGAAAGCATAAATTTAGAGTATGTTAGGACAGTACATTTACAAGAGTTGTGTGTAATGTTTTGTCAAGTCAAAGACAGGGTCACCAAAACCATAAAACCAGCTAAAATGATGCACTAACCTTTTACAATCTCCATCAGATGACACTCCTAGGACATTATGTTAGACAATGCATGCATTTTTAGTTCTATCAAGTTGATATTTATATCCAAAAACAGCGTTTTACTATGGCATTGATGTTGAGGAAATCGTTTCCCTCCAATAACCGGCAGTCAAGTCAGCGTCACAAATTAAATAATTAAAATTAGAAAACATTGGTAAAATATTATATTGTCATTTAAAGAATTATAGATTTACATCTTTTGAACGCAATCAACTTGCCAGATTTAAAAATAACCTTACTGGGAAATCACACTTTGCAATAATCTGAGCACTGCGCCCGGAAAAATACGCGTTGCGATACAGACTAGACGTCATGTTGGGGAGATCTAAAATCGAAAATACTATGTAAATAATCCATTACCTTTGATTCTCTTCATCAGATGTCACTTCCAGGTATCACAGGTCCATAACGAATGTAGTTTTGTTCAAAAAAGCTCATCATTTATGTCCAAAAATCTCCGTCTCGTTAGCACATGATGTAAGCCAGCCGGACTTCTCGTCATGAACGAGGGGAAAAAATATATTTCCGTTCGTTCAAACATGTCAAACGTTGTATAGCATAAATCATTAGGGCCTTTTTTAACCAGAACATGAATAATATTCAAGGTGGACGAATGCATAGTCTTTTATAACGTATTGGAACGAGGGTACCCAACATGAACTAGCGCGCCAGGTGTCTAATGGGACATCAACGTTCCATGGCTCTTGTTCGGTCAGATCTCCCTCCAGAAGACTCAAAACACTTTGTAAAGGCTGGTGACATCTAGTGGAAGCAATAGGAAGTGCCAAAATATTCCTAAACCCCTGTGTTTTTCAATGGGATAGGTTTAAAGTCAATACAACACATCAGGTATCCACTTCCTGTCAGAAAATGTCTCAGGGTTTTGCCTGCCAAATGAGTTCTGTTATACTCACAGACACCATTCAAACAGTTTTGGAAACTTTAGAGTGTTTTCTATCCATATATAATAAGTATATGCATATTCTAGTTACTGGGTAGGATTAGTAACCAGATTAAATCGGGTACATTTTTTTTATCCAGACGTGCAAATGCTGCCCCCTAGACCCAACAGGTTAAATGAATGAGACTGGTTTGATTCACATCGGTGTGGGTGTTAGTTACGCAACATACATCAAATCAACGGGTGCTGTGGCTTAGTTGGTTAAAGTGCCTGTCTAGTAAACAGGAGATCCTGAGTTCAAATCTCAGCAGTACCTTTTCAAGCATTTCATTGTACACATTGGTGGAGAAGGTCAGAAGGGAGGGCACTCTGCTTTTCTCACCAATGGGTTTAGAGAATTAGGCAAGTCGAGAGAAGAGAAGACGTGAGGAGGATGTAATTGAGATATTCCAATGTCACGTAAAAAGGGCACTTTTTGAATGAGTTAAAACGTACCGACTGTCAAAAGCGCAACTCCTTCTTCAGTTTATTCGTTATCGAGACCAAAATGAAAAGAGTTTCGCCAGTTTGTACATGTCACTTTCACAGAATAAGTAGGCTCTATAAGGCTGCTCTTGCAGCCAGCCGTGATCGTATAGTGGTTAGTACTCTGCGTTGTGGACGCAGCAACCCCGGTTCGAATCCGGGTCACGGCACTGCAATGTCAATTCCAAAAAGGTTGTATTTTGAACGAGTAAAAATTTATTGTGTGAGCGAAGAAACTCAAGAACTCTGCTTTTGGACAAAGTCCCCCAGCTCATGATAGGTAAAATACTTACATTAACTGATTCGTCTGCTGTTTCAGAGGATTTTACAATTTTTAAGCTCGAGAGCCAAATGTGAAATGTAGTGTCATCGAACAACCGAAATTCTAAAGAAATAGTGTATGATTCTGAATGTTTACGCATATCTCGCGACACACCTATCACATGTTAATAACCGCTTTGGGTCCCAAACCATAGTTTAAGAATCCATGTCAGAGGTTCTTGAGTTTATTCATCTCGAAACCGAAATTTAAAATGTACTGTCCTCGAATGACCATAATTAAAAATAAATAGTACGTGGTTACAAATATTTACTGATATCTCGCTACCCAGCTCTAACATGCTCAGGCCCACTTTGGTTCCCAAAACATAGATTAACAAACCCTGTTGCTAGACAATTGAAGGTGTCCATATCGATTCCAATATTAGTAAATGACATCTGTTTTGTGACGTCATTTTGACAGACAGAGATTAAATAGGTTAAATGAATGCGACTGGTTTGATTCACATCGGTGTGGGTGTTAGTTACGCAACATACATCAAATCAATGGGTGCTGTGGCTTAGTTGGTTAAAGCGCCTGTCTAGTAAACAGGAGATCCTGAGTTCAAATCTCAGCAGTACCTTTTCAAGCATTTCATTGTACACATTGGCGGAGAAGGTCAGATGGGAGGGCACTCTGCTTTTCTCACCAATGGGTTTAGAGAATTAGGCAAGTCGAGAGAAGAGAAGACGTGAGGAGGATGCAATTGAGATATTCCAATGTCACGGAAAAAGGACACTTTTTGAATGAGTTAAAACGTACCGACTGTCAAAGTCGCAACTGCTTCTTCAGTTTATTCGTTATCGAGACCAAAATGAAAAGAGTTTCGCCAGTTTGTACATGTCACTTTCACAGAATAAGTAGGCTCTATAAGGCTGCTCTTGCAGCCAGCCGTGATCGTATAGTGGTTAGTACTCTGCGTTGTGGACGCAGCAACCCTGGTTCGGATCCGGGTCACGGCACTGCAATGTCAATTCCAAAAAGGTTGTATTTTGAACGAGTAAAAATGTATTGTGTGAGCGAAGAAACTCAAGAACTCTGCTTTTGGACAAAGTTCCCCAGCTCATGATAGGTAAAATACTTACATTAACTCATTCGTCTGCTGTTTCAGAGGATTTTACCATTTTTAAGCTCGAGAGCCAAATGTGAAATGTAGTGTCATCGAACAACCGAAATTCTAAAGAAATAGTGTATGATTCTGAATGTTTACGCATATCTCGCGACACACCTATCACATGTTAATAACCGCTTTGGGTCCCAAACCATAGTTTAAGAATCCATGTCAGAGGTTCTTGAGTTTTTTCATCTCGAAACCGAAATGTAAAATGTACTGTCCTCGAATGACCATAATTAAAAATAAATAGTATGTGGTTACAAATATTTACTGATATCTCGCTACCCAGCTCTCACATGCTCAGGCCCACTTTGGTTCCCAAAACATAGCTTAACAAACCCTGTTGCTAGACAATTGAAGGTGTCCATACCGATTCCAATATTAGTAAATGACATCTGTTTTGTGACGTCATTTTGACAGACAGAGATTAAATAGGTTAAATGAATGCGACTGGTTTGATTCACATCGGTGTGGGTGTTAGTTACGCAACATACATCAAATCAAAGGGTGCTGTGGCTTAGTTGGTTAAAGTTCCTGTCTAGTAAACCGGAGATCCTGAGTTCAAATCTCAGCAGTACCTTTTCAAGCATTTCATTGTACACATTGGTGGAGAATGTCAGAGGGGAGGGCACTCTGCTTTTCTCACCAATGGGTTTAGAGAATTAGGCAAGTCGAGAGAAGAGAAGACGTGAGGAGGATGTAATTGAGATATTCCAATGTCACGGAAAAAGGGCACTTTTTGAATGAGTTAAAACGTACCGACTGTCAAAGGCGCAACTGCTTCTTCAGGTTATTCGTTATCGAGACCAAAATGAAAAGAGTTTCGCCAGTTTGTACATGTCACTTTCACAGAATAAGTAGGCTCTATAAGGCTGCTCTTGCAGCCAGCCGTGATCGTATAGTGGTTAGTACTCTGCGTTGTGGACGCAGCAACCCCGGTTCAAATCCGGGTCACGGCACTGCAATGTCAGTTCCAAAAAGGTTGTATTTTGAACGAGTAAAAATGTATTGTGTGAGCGAAGAAACTCAAGAACTCTGCTTTTGGACAAAGTCCCCCAGCTCATGATAGGTAAAATACTTACATTAACTGATTCGTCTGCTGTTTCAGAGGATTTTACAATTTTTAAGCTCGAGAGCCAAATGTGAAATGTAGTGTCATCGAACAACCGAAATTCTAAAGAAATAGTGTATGATTCTGAATGTTTACGCATATCTCGCGACACACCTATCACATGTTAATAACCGCTTTGGGTCCCAAACCATAGTTTAAGAATCCATGTCAGAGGTTCTTGAGTTTATTCATCTCGAAACCCAAATGTAAAATGTACTGTCCTCGAATGACCATAATTAAAAATAAATAGTACGTGGTTACAAATATTTACTGATATCTCGCTACCCAGCTCTCACATGCTCAGGCCCACTTTGGTTCCCAAAACATAGATTAACAAACCCTGTTGCTAGACAATTGAAGGTGTCCATATCGATTCCAATATTAGTAAATGACATCTGTTTTGTGACGTCATTTTGACAGACAGAGATTAAATAGGTTAAATGAATGCGACTGGTTTGATTCACATCGGTGTGGGTGTTAGTTACGCAACATACATCAAATCAATGGGTGCTGTGGCTTAGTTGGTTAAAGCGCCTGTCTAGTAAACAGGAGATCCTGAGTTCAAATCTCAGCAGTACCTTTTCAAGCATTTCATTGTACACATTGGCGGAGAAGGTCAGATGGGAGGGCACTCTGCTTTTCTCACCAATGGGTTTAGAGAATTAGGCAAGTCGAGAGAAGAGAAGACGTGAGGAGGATGCAATTGAGATATTCCATTGTCACGGAAAAAGGGCTCTTTTTGAATGAGTTAAAACATACCGACTGTCAAAAGCGTAACTGCTTCTTCAGTTTATTCGTTATCGACACCCAACTGAAAAGAGTCTCGCCAGGTTGTACATGTCACTTTCACAGAATAAGTTGGCTCTATAAGGATGCTCTTGCAGCCAGCCGTGATCGTATAGTGGTTAGTACTCTGCGTTGTGGACGCAGCAACCCTGGTTCGAATCCGGGTCACGGCACTGCAATGTCAATTCCAAAAAGGTTATATTTTGAACGAGTAAAAATGTATTGTGTGAGCGAAGAAACTCAAGAACTCTGCTTTTGGACAAAGTCCCCCAGCTCATGATAGGTAAAATACTTACATTAACTCATTCGTCTGCTGTTTCAGAGGATTTTACAATTTTTAAGCTCGAGAGCCAAATGTGAAATGTAGTGTCATCGAACAACCGAAATTCTAAAGAAATAGTGTATGATTCTGAATGTTTACGCATATCTCGCGACACACCTATCACATGTTAATAACCGCTTTGGGTCCCAAACCATAGTTTAAAGAATCCATGTCAGAGGTTCTTGAGTTTATTCATCTCGAAACCGAAATGTAAAATGTACTGTCCTCGAATGACCATAATTAAAAAGAAATAGTATGTGGTTACAAATATTTACTGATATCTCGCTACCCAGCTCTCACATGCTCAGGCCCACTTTGGTTCCCAAAACATAGATTAACAAACCCTGTTGCTAGACAATTGAAGGTGTCCATACCGATTCCAATATTAGTAAATGACATCTGTTTTGTGACGTCATTTTGACAGACAGAGATTAAATAGGTTAAATGAATGCGACTGGTTTGATTCACATCGGTGTGGGTGTTAGTTACGCAACATACATCAAATCAAAGGGTGCTGTGGCTTAGTTGGTTAAAGTTCCTGTCTAGTAAACCGGAGATCCTGAGTTCAAATCTCAGCAGTACCTTTTCAAGCATTTCATTGTACACATTGGTGGAGAATGTCAGAGGGGAGGGCACTCTGCTTTTCTCACCAATGGGTTTAGAGAATTAGGCAAGTCGAGAGAAGAGAAGACGTGAGGAGGATGTAATTGAGATATTCCAATGTCACGGAAAAAGGGCACTTTTTGAATGAGTTAAAACGTACCGACTGTCAAAGGCGCAACTGCTTCTTCAGGTTATTCGTTATCGAGACCAAAATGAAAAGAGTTTCGCCAGTTTGTACATGTCACTTTCACAGAATAAGTAGGCTCTATAAGGCTGCTCTTGCAGCCAGCCGTGATCGTATAGTGGTTAGTACTCTGCGTTGTGGACGCAGCAACCCCGGTTCAAATCCGGGTCACGGCACTGCAATGTCAGTTCCAAAAAGGTTGTATTTTGAACGAGTAAAAATGTATTGTGTGAGCGAAGAAACTCAAGAACTCTGCTTTTGGACAAAGTCCCCCAGCTCATGATAGGTAAAATACTTACATTAACTGATTCGTCTGCTGTTTCAGAGGATTTTACAATTTTTAAGCTCGAGAGCCAAATGTGAAATGTAGTGTCATCGAACAACCGAAATTCTAAAGAAATAGTGTATGATTCTGAATGTTTACGCATATCTCGCGACACACCTATCACATGTTAATAACCGCTTTGGGTCCCAAACCATAGTTTAAGAATCCATGTCAGAGGTTCTTGAGTTTATTCATCTCGAAACCGAAATGTAAAATGTACTGTCCTCGAATGACCATAATTAAAAATAAATAGTACGTGGTTACAAATATTTACTGATATCTCGCTACCCAGCTCTAACATGCTCAGGCCCACTTTGGTTCCCAAAACATAGATTAACAAACCCTGTTGCTAGACAATTGAAGGTGTCCATATCGATTCCAATATTAGTAAATGACATCTGTTTTGTGACGTCATTTTGACAGACAGAGATTAAATAGGTTAAATGAATGCGACTGGTTTGATTCACATCGGTGTGGGTGTTAGTTACGCAACATACATCAAACCAATGGGTGCTGTGGCTTAGTTGGTTAAAGCGCCTGTCTAGTAAACAGGAGATCCTGAGTTCAAATCTCAGCAGTACCTTTTCAAGCATTTCATTGTACACATTGGTGGAGAAGGTCAGAAGGGAGGGCACTCTGCTTTTCTCACCAATGGGTTTAGAGAATTAGGCAAGTCGAGAGAAGAGAAGACGTGAGGAGGATGTAATTGAGATATTCCAATGTCACGTAAAAAGGGCACTTTTTGAATGAGTTAAAACCTACCGACTGTCAAAAGCGCAACTCCTTCTTCAGTTTATTCGTTATCGAGACCCAACTGAAAAGAGTCTCGCCAGGTTGTACATGTCACTTTCACAGAATAAGTTGGCTCTATAAGGTTGCTCTTGCAGCCAGCCATGATCGTATAGTGGTTAGTACTCTGCGTTGTGGACGCAGCAACCCTGGTTCGAATCCGGGTCACGGCACTGCAATGTCAATTCCAAAAAGGTTGTATTTTGAACGAGTAAAAATGTATTGTGTGAGCGAAGAAACTCAAGAACTCTGCTTTTGGACAAAGTCCCCCAGCTCATGATAGGTAAAATACTTACATTAACTGATTCGTCTGCTGTTTCAGAGGATTTTACCATTTTTAAGCTCGAGAGCCAAATGTGAAATGTAGTGTCATCGAACAACCGAAATTCTAAAGAAATAGTGTATGATTCTGAATGTTTACGCATATCTCGCGACACACCTATCACATGTTAATAACCGCTTTGGGTCCCAAACCATAGTTTAAGAATCCATGTCAGAGGTTCTTGAGTTTATTCATCTCGAAACCGAAATGTAAAATGTACTGTCCTCGAATGACCATAATTAAAAATAAATAGTACGTGGTTACAAATATTTACTGATATCTCGCTACCCAGCTCTTACATGCTCAGGCCCACTTTGGTTCCCAAAACATAGCTTAACAAACCCTGTTGCTAGACAATTGAAGGTGTCCATATCGATTCCAATATTAGTAAATGACATCTGTTTTGTGACGTGATTTTGCCAGACAGTGAAATGGGTTAAATGAATGAGACTGGTTTGATTCACATCGGTGTGGGTGTTAGTTACGCAACATACATCAAATCAATGGGTGGTGTGGCTTAGTTGGTTAAATTCCCTGTCTAGTAAACAGGAGATCCTGAGTTCAAATCTCAGCAGTACCTTTTCAAGCATTTCATTGTACACATTGGCGGAGAAGGTCAGATGGGAGGGCTCTCTGCTTTTCTCACCAATGGGTTTAGAGAATTAGGCAAGTCGAGAGAAGAGAAGACGTGAGGAGGATGCAATTGAGATATTCCATTGTCACGGAAAAAGGGCTCTTTTTGAATGAGTTAAAACATACCGACTGTCAAAAGCGTAACTGCTTCTTCAGTTTATCCGTTATCGACACCCAACTGAAAAGAGTCTCGCCAGGTTGTACATGTCACTTTCACAGAATAAGTAGGCTCTATAAGGCTGCTCTTGCAGCCAGCCGTGATCGTATAGTGGTTAGTACTCTGCGTTGTGGACGCAGCAACCCTGGTTCGAATCCGGGTCACGGCACTGCAATGTCAGTTCCAAAAAGGTTGTATTTTGAACGAGTAAAAATTTATTGTGTGAGCGAAGAAACTCAAGAACTCTGCTTTTGGACAAAGTCCACCAGCTCATGATAGGTAAAATACTTACATTAACTGATTCGTCTGCTGTTTCAGAGGATTTTACCATGTTTAAGCTCGAGAGCCAAATGTGAAATGTAGTGTCATCGAACAACCGAAATTCTAAAGAAATAGTGTATGATTCTGAATGTTTACGCATATCTCACGACCCACCTATCACATGTTAATAACCGCTTTGGGTCCCAAACCATAGTTTAAGAATCCATGTCAGAGGTTCTTGAGTTTATTCATCTCGAAACCCAAATGTAAAATGTATTGTCCTCGAATGACTATAATTAACCTCTTGGGGCTAGGTGGGACGCTAGCGTGCCACCCGTGGTGCACTCCATCAACAGCAGGTGCATTTCAAGAGCGGCAAATTTGAATCCAAATAAATGTCAAAATTCAAATTTTTCAAAAATACAACTATGTTACACCATTTGAAAGATAAACATCTCCTTAATCTAACCACGTTTTACGATTTCAAAAAGGTTTTACGGCGAAAGCATAAATTTAGAGTATGTTAGGACAGTACATTTACAAGAGTTGTGTGTAATGTTTTGTCAAGTCAAAGACAGGGTCACCAAAACCATAAAACCAGCTAAAATGATGCACTAACCTTTTACAATCTCCATCAGATGACACTCCTAGGACATTATGTTAGACAATGCATGCATTTTTAGTTCTATCAAGTTGATATTTATATACAAAAACAGCGTTTTACTATGGCATTGATGTTGAGGAAATCGTTTCCCTCCAATAACCGGCAGTCAAGTCAGCGTCACAAATTAAATAATTAAAATTAGAAAACATTGGTAAAATATTATATTGTCATTTAAAGAATTATAGATTTACATCTTTTGAACGCAATCAACTTGCCAGATTTAAAAATAACCTTACTGGGAAATCACACTTTGCAATAATCTGAGCACTGTGCCCAGAAAAATACGCGTTGCGATACAGACTAGACGTCATGTTGGGGAGATCTAAAATCGAAAATACTATGTAAATAATCCATTACCTTTGATTCTCTTCATCAGATGTCACTTCCAGGTATCACAGGTCCATAACGAATGTAGTTTTGTTCAAAAAAGCTCATCATTTATGTCCAAAAATCTCAGTCTCGTTAGCACATGATGTAAGCCAGCCGGACTTCTCGTCATGAACGAGGGGAAAAAATATATTTCCGTTCGTTCAAACATGTCAAACGTTGTATAGCATAAATCATTAGGGCCTTTTTTAACCAGAACATGAATAATATTCAAGGTGGACGAATGCATAGTCTTTTATAACGTATTGGAACGAGGGTACCCAACATGAAGTAGCGCGCCAGGTGTCTAATGGGACATCACCGTTCCATGGCTCTTGTTCGGTCAGATCTCCCTCCAGAAGACTCAAAACACTTTGTAAAGGCTGGTGACATCTAGTGGAAGCAATAGGAAGTGCCAAAATATTCCTAAACCCCTGTGTTTTTCAATGGGATAGGTTTAAAGTCAATACAACACATCAGGTATCCACTTCCTGTCAGAAAATGTCTCAGGGTTTTGCCTGCCAAATGAGTTCTGTTATACTCACAGACACCATTCAAACAGTTTTGGAAACTTTAGAGTGTTTTCTATCCATATATAATAAGTATATGCATATTCTAGTTACTGGGTAGGATTAGTAACCAGATTAAATCGGGTACATTTTTTTTATCCAGACGTGCAAATGCTGCCCCCTAGACCCAACAGGTTAAAAAGAAATAATATGTGATTACAAATATTTACTGATATCTCGCTACCCACCTCTCACATGCTCAGGCCCACTTTGGTTCCCAAAACATAGCTTAACAAACCCTGTTGCTAGACAATTGAAGGTGTCCATATCGATTCCAATATTAGTAAATGACATCTGTTTTGTGACGTGATTTTGCCAGACAGTGAAATGGGTTAAATGAATGAGACTGGTTTGATTCACATCGGTGTGGGTGTTAGTTACGCAACATACATCAAATCAATGGGTGCTGTGGCTTAGTTGGTTAAAGTGCCTGTCTAGTAAACAGGAGATCCTGAGTTCAAATCTCAGCAGTACCTTTTCAAGCATTTCATTGTACACATTGGTGGAGAAGGTCAGAGGGGAGGGCACTCTACTTTTCTCACCAATGGGTTTAGAGAATTAGGCAAGTCGAGAGAAGAGAAGACGTGAGGAGGATGCAATTGAGATATTCCATTGTCACGGGAAAATGGCTCTTTTTGAATGAGTTAAAACGTACCGACTGTCAAAAGCGTAACTGCTTCTTCAGTTTATTCGTTATCGAGACCCAAATGAGAAGAGTTTCGCCAGGTTGTACACGTCACTTTCACAGAATAAGTAGGCTCTATAAGGCTGCTCTTGCAGCCAGCCGTGATCGTATAGTGGTTAGTACTCTGCGTTGTGGCTGCAGAAACCCTGGTTTGAATCTGGGTCACGGCACTGCAATGTCACCTCAAAAGGATTGTATTTTGAATGAGTAAAAACGTATTGTGTGAGCGAAGAAACTCAAGAACTCTGCTTTTGGACAAAGTCTCCCAGCTCATGATAGGTAAAATACTTACATTAACTGATTCGTCTGCTGTTCCAGAGGATTTTACAATTTTTAAGCTCGAGAGCCAAATGTGAATTGTAGTATCATCGAACAACCGAAATTCTAAAGAAATAGTGTATGATTCTGAATGTTTACTCATATCTCACGACCCACCTATCACATGTTAATAACCGCTTTGGGTCCCAAACCATAGTTTAAGAATCCATGTCAGAGGTTCTTGAGTTTATTCATCTCGAAACCGAAATGTAAAATGTACTGTGCTCGAATGACCATACTTAAAAATAAATAGTATATGATTACAAATATTTACTGATATCTCACTACCCACCTCTCACATGCTCAGGCCCACTTTGGTTCCCAAAACATAGCTTAACAAATCCTGTTGCTAGACAATTGAAGGTGTCCATATCGATTCCAATATTAGTAAATGACATCTGTTTTGTGACGTGATTTTGCCAGACAGTGAAATGGGTTAAATGAATGAGACTGGTTTGATTCACATCGGTGTGGGTGTTAGTTACGCAACATACATCAAATCAATGGGTGGTGTGGCTTAGTTGGTTAAAGTGCCTGTCTAGTAAACAGGAGATCCTGAGTTCAAATCTCAGCAGTACCTTTTCAAGCATTTCATTGTACACATTGGCGGAGAAGGTCAGATGGGAGGGCTCTCTGCTTTTCTCACCAATGGGTTTAGAGAATTAGGCAAGTCGAGAGAAGAGAAGACGTGAGGAGGATGCAATTGAGATATTCCATTGTCACGGAAAAAGGGCTCTTTTTGAATGAGTTAAAACATACCGACTGTCAAAAGCGTAACTGCTTCTTCAGTTTATCCGTTATCGACACCCAACTGAAAAGAGTCTCGCCAGGTTGTACATGTCACTTTCACAGAATAAGTAGGCTCTATAAGGCTGCTCTTGCAGCCAGCCGTGATCGTATAGTGGTTAGTACTCTGCGTTCTGGACGCAGCAACCCTGGTTCGAATCCGGGTCACGGCACTGCAATGTCAGTTCCAAAAAGGTTGTATTTTGAACGAGTAAAAATGTATTGTGTGAGCGAAGAAACTCAAGAACTCTGCTTTTGGACAAAGTCCACCAGCTCATGATAGGTAAAATACTTACATTAACTGATTCGTCTGCTGTTTCAGAGGATTTTACCATGTTTAAGCTCGAGAGCCAAATGTGAAATGTAGTGTCATCGAACAACCGAAATTCTAAAGAAATAGTGTATGATTCTGAATGTTTACGCATATCTCACAACCCACCTATCACATGTTAATAACCGCTTTGGGTCCCAAACCATAGTTTAAGAATCCATGTCAGAGGTTCTTGAGTTTATTCATCTCGAAACCCAAATGTAAAATGTATTGTCCTCGAATGACTATAATTAAAAAGAAATAATATGTGATTACAAATATTTACTGATATCTCGCTACCCACCTCTCACATGCTCAGGCCCACTTTGGTTCCCAAAACATAGCTTAACAAACCCTGTTGCTAGACAATTGAAGGTGTCCATATCGATTCCAATATTAGTAAATGACATCTGTTTTGTGACGTGATTTTGCCAGACAGTGAAATGGGTTAAATGAATGAGACTGGTTTGATTCACATCGGTGTGGGTGTTAGTTACGCAACATACATCAAATCAATGGGTGCTGTGGCTTAGTTGGTTAAAGTGCCTGTCTAGTAAACAGGAGATCCTGAGTTCAAATCTCAGCAGTACCTTTTCAAGCATTTCATTGTACACATTGGTGGAGAAGGTCAGAGGGGAGGGCACTCTACTTTTCTCACCAATGGGTTTAGAGAATTAGGCAAGTCGAGAGAAGAGAAGACGTGAGGAGGATGCAATTGAGATATTCCAATGTCACGGAAAAAGGGCACTTTTTGAATGAGTTAAAACGTACCGACTGTCAAAGGCGCAACTGCTTCTTCAGTTTATTCGTTATCGAGACCAAAATGAAAAGAGTTTCGCCAGTTTGTACATGTCACTTTCACAGAATAAGTAGGCTCTATAAGGCTGCTCTTGCAGCCAGCCGTGATCGTATAGTGGTTAGTACTCTGCGTTGTGGACGCAGCAACCCTGGTTCGAAACCGGGTCACGGCACTGCAATGTCAATTCCAAAAAGGTTGTATTTTGAACGAGTAAAAATGTATTGTGTGAGCGAAGAAACTCAAGAACTCTGCTTTTGGACAAAGTCCCCCAGCTCCTGATAGGTAAAATACTGACATTAACTCATTCGTCTGCTGTTTCAGAGGATTTTACAATTTTTAAGCTCGAGAGCCAAATGTGAAATGTAGTGTCATCGAACAACCGAAATTCTAAAGAAATAGTGTATGATTCTGAATGTTTACTCATATCTCGCGACCCACCTATCACATGTTAATAACCGCTTTGGGTCCCAAACCATAGTTTAAGAATCCATGTCAGAGGTTCTTGAGTTTATTCATCTCGAAACCGAAATGTAAAATGTACTGTCCTCGAATGACCATAATTAAAAATAAATAGTATGTGGTTACAAATATTTACTGATATCTCGCTACCCAGCTCTCACATGCTCAGGCCCACTTTGGTTCCCAAAACATAGATTAACAAACCCTGTTGCTAGACAATTGAAGGTGTCCATATCGATTCCAATATTAGTAAATGACATCTGTTTTGTGACGTCATTTTGACAGACAGAGATTAAATAGGTTAAATGAATGAGACTGGTTTGATTCACATCGGTGTGGGTGTTAGTTACGCAACATACATCAAATCAATGGGTGCTGTGGCTTAGTTGGTTAAAGTGCCTGTCTAGTAAACAGGAGATCCTGAGTTCAAATCTCAGCAGTACCTTTTAAAGCATTTCATTGTACACATTGGTGGAGAAGGTCAGAGGGGAGGGCACTCTGCTTTTCTCACCAATGGGTTTAGAGAATTAGGCAAGTCGAGAGAAGAGAAGACGTGAGGAGGATGTAATTGAGATATTCCAATGTCACGTAAAAAGGGCACTTTTTGAATGAGTTAAAACGTACCGACTGTCAAAAGCGCAACTCCTTCTTCAGTTTATTCGTTATCGAGACCAAAATGAAAAGAGTTTCGCCAGTTTGTACATGTCACTTTCACAGAATAAGTAGGCTCTATAAGGCTGCTCTTGCAGCCAGCTGTGATCGTATAGTGGTTAGTACTCTGTGTTGTGGACGCAGCAAACCCGGTTCGAATCTGGGTCACGGCACTGCAATGTCAGTTCCAAAAAGGGTGTATTTTGAACGAGTAAAAATGTGTTGTGTGAGAGAAGAAACTCAAGAACTCTGCTTTTGGACAAAGTCCCCCAGCTCCTGATAGGTAAAATACTGACATTAACTCATTCGTCTGCTGTTTCAGAGGATTTTACCATTTTTAAGCTCGAGAGCCAAATGTGAAATGTAGTGTCATCGAACAACCGAAATTCTAAAGAAATAGTGTATGATTCTGAATGTTTACTCATATCTCGCGACCAACCTATCACATGTTAA
Organism: Salmo salar; assembly: GCF_965601325.2. Classification (NCBI taxonomy): domain Eukaryota; kingdom Metazoa; phylum Chordata; class Actinopteri; order Salmoniformes; family Salmonidae; genus Salmo; species Salmo salar. The sequence continues at coordinate 11,940,003 of NC_138303.1, read as the reverse complement.
TAACCGCTTTGGGTCCCAAACCATAGTTTAAGAATCCATGTCAGAGGTTCTTGAGTTTATTCATCTCGAAACCGAAATGTAAAATGTACTGTCCTCGAATGACCATAATTAAAAATAAATAGTATGTGGTTACAAATATTTACTGATATCTCGCTACCCAGCTCTCACATGCTCAGGCCCACTTTGGTTCCCAAAACATAGATTAACAAACCCTGTTGCTAGACAATTGAAGGTGTCCATATCGATTCCAATATTAGTAAATGACATCTGTTTTGTGACGTCATTTTGACAGACAGAGATTAAATAGGTTAAATGAATGAGACTGGTTTGATTCACATCGGTGTGGGTGTTAGTTACGCAACATACATCAAATCAATGGGTGCTGTGGCTTAGTTGGTTAAAGTGCCTGTCTAGTAAACAGGAGATCCTGAGTTCAAATCTCAGCAGTACCTTTTCAAGCATTTCATTGTACACATTGGTGGAGAAGGTCAGAGGGGAGGGCACTCTACTTTTCTCACCAATGGGTTTAGAGAATTAGGCAAGTCGAGAGAAGAGAAGACGTGAGGAGGATGCAATTGAGATATTCCAATGTCACGGAAAAAGGGCACTTTTTGAATGAGTTAAAACGTACCGACTGTCAAAGGCGCAACTGCTTCTTCAGTTTATTCGTTATCGAGACCAAAATGAAAAGAGTTTCGCCAGTTTGTACATGTCACTTTCACAGAATAAGTAGGCTCTATAAGGCTGCTCTTGCAGCCAGCCGTGATCGTAGAGTGGTTAGTACTCTGCGTTGTGGACGCAGCAACCCCGGTTCGAAACCAGGTCACGGCACTGCAATGTCAGTTCCAAAAAGGTTGTATTTTGAACGAGTAAAAATGTGTTGTGTGAGAGAAGAAACTCAAGAACTCTGCTTTTGGACAAAGTCCCCCAGCTCCTGATAGGTAAAATACTGACATTAACTGATTCGTCTGCTGTTTCAGAGGATTTTACAATTTTTAAGCTCGAGAGCCAAATGTGAAATGTAGTGTCATCGAACAACCGAAATTCTAAAGAAATAGTGTATGATTCTGAATGTTTATGCATATCTCGCGACACACCTATCACATGTTAATAACCGCTTTGGGTCCCAAACCATAGTTTAAGAATCCATGTCAGAGGTTCTTGAGTTTATTCATCTCGAAACCGAAATGTAAAATGTACTGTCCTCGAATGACCATAATTAAAAATAAATAGTATGTGGTTACAAATATTTACTGATATCTCGCTACCCAGCTTTCACATGCTCAGGCCCACTTTGGTTCCCAAAACATAGATTAACAAACCCTGTTGCTAGACAATTGAAGGTGTCCATATCGATTCCAATATTAGTAAATGACATCTGTTTTGTGACGTGATTTTGCCAGACAGTGAAATGGGTTAAATGAATGAGACTGGTTTGATTCACATCGGTGTGGGTGTTAGTTACGCAACATACATCAAATCAATGGGTGCTGTGGCTTAGTTGGTTAAAGTGCCTGTCTAGTAAACAGGAGATCCTGAGTTCAAATCTCAGCAGTACCTTTTCAAGCATTTCATTGTACACATTGGTGGAGAAAGTCAGAAGGGAGGGCACTCTGCTTTTCTCACCAATGGGTTTAGAGAATTAGGCAAGTCGAGAGAAGAGAAGACGTGAGGAGGATGTAATTGAGATATTCCAATGTCACGTAAAAAGGGCACTTTTTGAATGAGTTAAAACGTACCGACTGTCAAAAGCGCAACTCCTTCTTCAGTTTATTCGTTATCGAGACCAAAATGAAAAGAGTTTCGCCAGTTTGTACATGTCACTTTCACAGAATAAGTAGGCTCTATAAGGCTGCTCTTGCAGCCAGCTGTGATCGTATAGTGGTTAGTGCTCTGTGTTGTGGACGCAGCAACCCCGGTTCGAATCTGGGTCACGGCACTGCAATGTCAGTTCCAAAAAGGTTGTATTTTGAACGAGTAAAAATGTGTTGTGTGAGCGAAGAAACTCAAGAACTCTGCTTTTGGACAAAGTCCCCCAGCTCCTGATAGGTAAAATACTGACATTAACTGATTCGTCTGCTGTTTCAGAGGATTTTACAATTTTTAAGCTCGAGAGCCAAATGTGAAATGTAGTGTCATCGAACAACCGAAATCCTAAAGAAATAGTGTATGATTCTGAATGTTTACGCATATCTCACGACCCACCTATCACATGTTAATAACCGCTTTGGGTCCCAAACCATAGTTTAAGAATCCATGTCAGAGGTTCTTGAGTTTATTCATCTCGAAACCGAAATGTAAAATGTACTGTCCTCGAATGACCATAATTAAAAATAAATAGTATGTGGTTACAAATATTTACTGATATCTCGCTACCCAGCTCTCACATGCTCAGGCCCACTTTGGTTCCCAAAACATAGATTAACAAACCCTGTTGCTAGACAATTGAAGGTGTCCATATCGATTCCAATATTAGTAAATTACATCTGTTTTGTGACGTCATTTTGACAGACAGAGATTAAATAGGTTAAATTAATGAGACTGGTTTTATTCACATCGGTGTGGGTGTTAGTTACGCAACATACATGTAATCAACGGGTGCAGTGGCTTAGTTGGTTAAAGTGCCTGTCTAGTAAACAGGAGATCCTGAGTTCAAATCTCTGCAGTACCTTTTCAAGCATTTCATTGTACACATTGGTGGAGAAGGTCAGAGGGGAGGGCACTCTACTTTTCTCACCAATGGGTTTAGAGAATTAGGCAAGTCGAGAGAAGAGAAGACGTGAGGAGGATGCAATTGAGATATTCCAATGTCACGGAAAAAGGGCACTTTTTGAAATAGTTAAAACGTACCGACTGTCAAAGGCGCAACTGCTTCTTCAGTTTATTCGTTATCGAGACCAAAATGAAAAGAGTTTCGCCAGTTTGTACATGTCACTTTCACAGAATTAGTAGGCTCTATAAGGCTGCTCTTGCAGCCAGCCGTGATCGTATAGTGGTTAGTACTCTGCGTTGTGGACGCAGCAACCCTGGTTCGAATCCGGGTCACGGCACTGCAATGTCAGTTCCAAAAAGGTTGTATTTTGAACGAGTAAAAATGTATTGTGTGAGCGAAGAAACTCAAGAACTCTGCTTTTGGACAAAGTCCCCCAGCTCATGATAGGTAAAATACTTACATTAACTGATTCGTCTGCTGTTTCAGAGGATTTTACCATGTTTAAGCTCGAGAGCCAAATGTGAAATGTAGTGTCATCGAACAACCGAAATTCCAAAGAAATAGTGTATGATTCTGAATGTTTACGCATATCTCGCGACACACCTATCACATGTTAATAACTGCTTTGGGTCCCAAACCATAGTTTAAGAATCCATGTCAGAGGTTCTTGAGTTTATTCATCTCGAAACCGAAATGTAAAATGTACTGTCCTCGAATGACCATAATTAAAAATAAATAGTATGTGGTTACAAATATTTACTGATATCTCGCTACCCAGCTCTCACATGCTCAGGCCCACTTTGGTTCCCAAAACATAGATTAACAAACCCTGTTGCTAGACAATTGAAGGTGTCCATATCGATTCCAATATTAGTAAATGACATCTGTTTTGTGACGTGATTTTGCCAGACAGTGAAATGGGTTAAATGAATGAGACTGGTTTGATTCACATCGGTGTGGGTGTTAGTTACGCAACATACATCAAATCAATGGGTGCTGTGGCTTAGTTGGTTAAAGTGCCTGTCTAGTAAACAGGAGATCCTGAGTTCAAATCTCAGCAGTACCTTTTCAAGCATTTCATTGTACACATTGGTGGAGAAGGTCAGAAGGGAGGGCACTCTGCTTTTCTCACCAATGGGTTTAGAGCATTAGGCAAGTCGAGAGAAGAGAAGACGTGAGGAGGATGTAATTGAGATATTCCAATGTCACGTAAATAGGGCACTTTTTGAATGAGTTAAAACGTACCGACTGTCAAAAGCGCAACTCCTTCTTCAGTTTATTCGTTATCGAGACCAAAATGAAAAGAGTTTCGCCAGTTTGTACATGTCACTTTCACAGAATAAGTAGGCTCTATAAGGCTGCTCTTGCAGCCAGCTGTGATCGTATAGTGGTTAGTACTCTGTGTTGTGGAAGCAGCAACCCCGGTTCGAATCTGGGTCACGGCACTGCAATGTCAGTTCCAAAAAGGTTGTATTTTGAACGAGTAAAAATGTGTTGTGTGAGAGAAGAAACTCAAGAACTCTGCTTTTGGACAAAGTCCCCCAGCTCCTGATAGGTAAAATACTGACATTAACTGATTCGTCTGCTGTTTCAGAGGATTTTACAATTTTTAAGCTCGAGAGCCAAATGTGAAATGTAGTGTCATCGAACAACCGAAATTCTAAAGAAATAGTGTATGATTCTGAATGTTTATGCATATCTCGCGACACACCTATCACATGTTAATAACCGCTTTGGGTCCCAAACCATAGTTTAAGAATCCATGTCAGAGGTTCTTGAGTTTATTCATCTCGAAACCGAAATGTAAAATGTACTGTCCTCGAATGACCATAATTAAAAATAAATAGTATGTGGTTACAAATATTTACTGATATCTCGCTACCCAGCTCTCACATGCTCAGGCCCACTTTGGTTCCCAAAACATAGATTAACAAACCCTGTTGCTAGACAATTGAAGGTATCCATATCGATTCCAATATTAGTAAATGACATCTGTTTTGTGACGTGATTTTGCCAGACAGTGAAATGGGTTAAATGAATGAGACTGGTTTGATTCACATCGGTGTGGGTGTTAGTTACGCAACATACATCAAATCAATGGGTGCTGTGGCTTAGTTGGTTAAAGTGCCTGTCTAGTAAACAGGAGATCCTGAGTTCAAATCTCAGCAGTACCTTTTCAAGCATTTCATTGTACACATTGGTGGAGAAAGTCAGAAGGGAGGGCACTCTGCTTTTCTCACCAATGGGTTTAGAGAATTAGGCAAGTCGAGAGAAGAGAAGACGTGAGGAGGATGTAATTGAGATATTCCAATGTCACGTAAAAAGGGCACTTTTTGAATGAGTTAAAACGTACCGACTGTCAAAAGCGCAACTCCTTCTTCAGTTTATTCGTTATCGAGACCAAAATGAAAAGAGTTTCGCCAGTTTGTACATGTCACTTTCACAGAATAAGTAGGCTCTATAAGGCTGCTCTTGCAGCCAGCTGTGATCGTATAGTGGTTAGTGCTCTGTGTTGTGGACGCAGCAACCCCGGTTCGAATCTGGGTCACGGCACTGCAATGTCAGTTCCAAAAAGGTTGTATTTTGAACGAGTAAAAATGTGTTGTGTGAGCGAAGAAACTCAAGAACTCTGCTTTTGGACAAAGTCCCCCAGCTCCTGATAGGTAAAATACGGACATTAACTGATTCGTCTGCTGTTTCAGAGGATTTTACAATTTTTAAGCTCGAGAGCCAAATGTGAAATGTAGTGTCATCGAACAACCGAAATCCTAAAGAAATAGTGTATGATTCTGAATGTTTACGCATATCTCACGACCCACCTATCACATGTTAATAACCGCTTTGGGTCCCAAACCATAGTTTAAGAATCCATGTCAGAGGTTCTTGAGTTTATTCATCTCGAAACCCAAATGTAAAATGTATTGTCCTCGAATGACTATAATTAAAAATAAATAATATGTGATTACAAATATTTACTGATATCTCGCTACCCACCTCTCACATGCTCAGGCCCACTTTGGTTCCCAAAACATAGCTTAACAAACCCTGTTGCTAGACAATTGAAGGTGTCCATATCGATTCCAATATTAGTAAATTACATCTGTTTTGTGACGTGATTTTGCCAGACAGTGAAATGGGTTAAATGAATGAGACTGGTTTGATTCACATCGGTGTGGGTGTTAGTTACGCAACATACATCAAATCAATGGGTGCTGTGGCTTAGTTGGTTAAAGTGCCTGTCTAGTAAACAGGAGATCCTGAGTTCAAATCTCAGCAGTACCGTTTCAAGCATTTCATTGTACACATTGGTGGAGAAGGTCAGAGGGGAGGGCACTCTACTTTTCTCACCAATGGGTTTAGAGAATTAGGCAAGTCGAGAGAAGAGAAGACGTGAGGAGGATGCAATTGAGATATTCCAATGTCACGGAAAAAGGGCACTTTTTGAATGAGTTAAAACGTACCGACTGTCAAAGGCGCAACTGCTTCTTCAGTTTATTCGTTATCGAGACCAAAATGAAAAGAGTTTCGCCAGTTTGTACATGTCACTTTCACAGAATAAGTAGGCTCTATAAGGCTGCTCTTGCAGCCAGCCGTGATCGTATAGTGGTTAGTACTCTGCGTTGTGGACGCAGCAACCCCGGTTTGAAACCAGGTCACGGCACTGCAATGTCAGTTCCAAAAAGGTTGTATTTTGAACGAGTAAAAATGTATTGTGTGAGCGAAGAAACTCAAGAACTCTGCTTTTGGACAAAGTCCCCCAGCTCATGATAGGTAAAATACTTACATTAACTGATTCGTCTGCTTTTTCAGAGGATTTTACCATGTTTAAGCTCGAGAGCCAAATGTGAAATGTAGTGTCATCGAACAACCGAAATTCTTAAGAAATACTGTATGATTCTGAATGTTTACGCATATCTCACGACCCACCTATCACATGTTAATAACCGCTTTGGGTCCCAAACCATAGTTTAAGAATCCATGTCAGAGGTTCTTGAGTTTATTCATCTCGAAACCCAAATGTAAAATGTATTGTCCTCGAATGACTATAATTAAAAATAAATAATATGTGATTACAAATATTTACTGATATCTCGCTACCCACCTCTCACATGCTCAGGCCCACTTTGGTTCCCAAAACATAGCTTAACAAACCCTGTTGCTAGACAATTGAAGGTGTCCATATCGATTCCAATATTAGTAAATGACATCTGTTTTGTGACGTGATTTTGCCAGACAGTGAAATGGGTTAAATGAATGAGACTGGTTTGATTCACATCGGTGTGGGTGTTAGTTACGCAACATACATCAAATCAATGGGTGCTGTGGCTTAGTTGGTTAAAGTGCCTGTCTAGTAAACAGGAGATCCTGAGTTCAAATCTCAGCAGTACCTTTTCAAGCATTTCATTGTACACATTGGTGGAGAAGGTCAGAGGGGAGGGCACTCTACTTTTCTCACCAATGGGTTTAGAGAATTAGGCAAGTCGAGAGAAGAGAAGACGTGAGGAGGATGCAATTGAGATATTCCAATGTCACGGAAAAAGGGCACTTTTTGAATGAGTTAAAACGTACCGACTGTCAAAGGCGCAACTGCTTCTTCAGTTTATTCGTTATCGAGACCAAAATGAAAAGAGTTTCGCCAGTTTGTACATGTCACTTTCACAGAATAAGTAGGCTCTATAAGGCTGCTCTTGCAGCCAGCCGTGATCGTATAGTGGTTAGTACTCTGCGTTGTGGACGCAGCAACCCCGGTTTGAAACCAGATCACGGCACTGCAATGTCAGTTCCAAAAAGGTTGTATTTTGAACGAGTAAAAATGTATTGTGTGAGCGAAGAAACTCAAGAACTCTGCTTTTGGACAAAGTCCCCCAGCTCATGATAGGTAAAATACTTACATTAACTGATTCGTCTGCTTTTTCAGAGGATTTTACCATGTTTAAGCTCGAGAGCCAAATGTGAAATGTAGTGTCATCGAACAACCGAAATTCTTAAGAAATACTGTATGATTCTGAATGTTTACGCATATCTCACGACCCACCTATCACATGTTAATAACCGCTTTGGGTCCCAAACCATAGTTTAAGAATCCATGTCAGAGGTTCTTGAGTTTATTCATCTCGAAACCCAAATGTAAAATGTATTGTCCTCGAATGACTATAATTAAAAAGAAATAATATGTGATTACAAATATTTACTGATATCTCGCTACCCACCTCTCACATGCTCAGGCCCACTTTGGTTCCCAAAACATAGCATAACAAACCCTGTTGCTAGACAATTGAAGGTGTCCATATCGATTCCAATATTAGTAAATGACATCTGTTTTGTGACGTGATTTTGCCAGACAGTAAAATGGGTTAAATGAATGAGACTGGTTTGATTCACATCGGTGTGGGTGTTAGTTACGCAACATACATCAAATCAATGGGTGCTGTGGCTTAGTTGGTTAAAGTCCCTGTCTTTTAAACAGGAGATCCTGAGTTCAAATCTCAGCAGTACCTTTTCAAGCATTTCATTGTACACATTGGTGGAGAAGGTCAGAAGGGAGGGCACTCTGCTTTTCTCACCAATGGGTTTAGAGAATTAGGCAAGTCGAGAGAAGAGAAGACGTGAGGAGGATGTAATTGAGATATTCCAATGTCACGTAAAAAGGGCACTTTTTGAATGAGTTAAAACGTACCGACTGTCAAAAGCGCAACTCCTTCTTCAGTTTATTCGTTATCGAGACCAAAATGAAAAGAGTTTCGCCAGTTTGTACATGTCACTTTCACAGAATAAGTAGGCTCTATAAGGCTGCTCTTGCAGCCAGCTGTGATCGTATAGTGGTTAGTACTCTGCGTTGTGGACGCAGCAACCCCGGTTCGAATCTGGGTCACGGCACTGCAATGTCAGTTCCAAAAAGGTTGTATTCTGAACGAGTAAAATGTATTGTGTGAGCGAAGAAACTCAAGAACTCTGCTTTTGGACAAAGTCCCCCAGCTCATGATAGGTAAAATACTTACATTAACTGATTCGTCTGCTGTTTCAGAGGATTTTACCATGTTTAAGCTCGAGAGCCAAATGTGAAATGTAGTGTCATCGAACAACTGAAATTCTAAAGAAATAGTGTATGATTCTGAATGTTTATGCATATCTCGCGACACACCTATCACATGTTAATAACTGCTTTGGGTCCCAAACCATAGTTTAAGAATCCATGTCAGAGGTTCTTGAGTTTATTCATCTCGAAACCGAAATGTAAAATGTACTGTCCTCGAATGACCATAATTAAAAATAAATAGTATGTGGTTACAAATATTTACTGATATCTCGCTACCCAGCTCTCACATGCTCAGGCCCACTTTGGTACCCAAAACATAGATTAACAAACCCTGTTGCTAGACAATTGAAGGTGTCCATATCGATTCCAATATTAGTAAATTACATCTGTTTTGTGACGTCATTTTGACAGACAGAGATTAAATAGGTTAAATTAATGAGACTGGTTTTATTCACATCGGTGTGGGTGTTAGTTACGCAACATACATGAAATCAACGGGTGCTGTGGCTTAGTTGGTTAAAGTGCCTGTCTAGTAAACAGGAGATCCTGAGTTCAAATCTCAGCAGTACCTTTTCAAGCATTTCATTGTACACATTGGTGGAGAAGGTCAGAGGGGAGGGCACTCTACTTTTCTCACCAATGGGTTTAGAGAATTAGGCAAGTCGAGAGAAGAGAAGACGTGAGGAGGATGCAATTGAGATATTCCAATGTCACGGAAAAAGGGCACTTTTTGAAATGAGTTAAAACGTACCGACTGTCAAAGGCGCAACTGCTTCTTCAGTTTATTCGTTATCGAGACCAAAATGAAAAGAGTTTCGCCAGTTTGTACATGTCACTTTCACAGAATAAGTAGGCTCTATAAGGCTGCTCTTGCAGCCAGCCGTGATCGTATAGTGGTTAGTACTCTGCGTTGTGGACGCAGCAACCCCGGTTCGAATCCGGGTCACGGCACTGCAATGTCAGTTCCAAAAAGGTTGTATTTTGAACGAGTAAAAATGTATTGTGTGAGCGAAGAAACTCAAGAACTCTGCTTTTGGACAAAGTCCCCCAGCTCCTGATAGGTAAAATACTGACATTAACTGATTCGTCTGCTGTTTCAGAGGATTTTACAATTTTTAAGCTCGAGAGCCAAATGTGAAATGTAGTGTCATCGAACAACCGAAATCCTAAAGAAATAGTGTATGATTCTGAATGTTTACGCATATCTCACGACCCACCTATCACATGTTAATAACCGCTTTGGGTCCCAAACCATAGTTTAAGAATCCATGTCAGAGGTTCTTGAGTTTATTCATCTCGAAACCCAAATGTAAAATGTATTGTCCTCGAATGACTATAATTAAAAATAAATAATATGTGATTACAAATATTTACTGATATCTCGCTACCCACCTCTCACATGCTCAGGCCCACTTTGGTTCCCAAAACATAGCTTAACAAACCCTGTTGCTAGACAATTGAAGGTGTCCATATCGATTCCAATATTAGTAAATGACATCTGTTTTGTGACGTGATTTTGCCAGACAGTGAAATGGGTTAAATGAATGAGACTGGTTTGATTCACATCGGTGTGGGTGTTAGTTACGCAACATACATCAAATCAATGGGTGCTGTGGCTTAGTTGGTTAAAGTGCCTGTCTAGTAAACAGGAGATCCTGAGTTCAAATCTCAGCAGTACCTTTTCAAGCATTTCATTGTACACATTGGTGGAGAAGGTCAGAGGGGAGGGCACTCTACTTTTCTCACCAATGGGTTTAGAGAATTAGGCAAGTCGAGAGAAGAGAAGACGTGAGGAGGATGCAATTGAGATATTCCAATGTCACGGAAAAAGGGCACTTTTTGAATGAGTTAAAACGTACCGACTGTCAAAGGCGCAACTGCTTCTTCAGTTTATTCGTTATCGAGACCAAAATGAAAAGAGTTTCGCCAGTTTGTACATGTCACTTTCACAGAATAAGTAGGCTCTATAAGGCTGCTCTTGCAGCCAGCCGTGATCGTATAGTGGTTAGTACTCTGCGTTGTGGACGCAGCAACCCCGGTTTGAAACCAGGTCACGGCACTGCAATGTCAGTTCCAAAAAGGTTGTATTTTGAACGAGTAAAAATGTATTGTGTGAGCGAAGAAACTCAAGAACTCTGCTTTTGGACAAAGTCCCCCAGCTCATGATAGGTAAAATACTTACATTAACTGATTCGTCTGCTTTTTCAGAGGATTTTACCATGTTTAAGCTCGAGAGCCAAATGTGAAATGTAGTGTCATCGAACAACCGAAATTCTTAAGAAATACTGTATGATTCTGAATGTTTACGCATATCTCACGACCCACCTATCACATGTTAATAACCGCTTTGGGTCCCAAACCATAGTTTAAGAATCCATGTCAGAGGTTCTTGAGTTTATTCATCTCGAAACCCAAATGTAAAATGTATTGTCCTCGAATGACTATAATTAAAAAGAAATAATATGTGATTACAAATATTTACTGATATCTCGCTACCCACCTCTCACATGCTCAGGCCCACTTTGGTTCCCAAAACATAGCATAACAAACCCTGTTGCTAGACAATTGAAGGTGTCCATATCGATTCCAATATTAGTAAATGACATCTGTTTTGTGACGTGATTTTGCCAGACAGTGAAATGGGTTAAATGAATGAGACTGGTTTGATTCACATCGGTGTGGGTGTTAGTTACGCAACATACATCAAATCAATGGGTGCTGTGGCTTAGTTGGTTAAAGTCCCTGTCTAGTAAACAGGAGATCCTGAGTTCAAATCTCAGCAGTACCTTTTCAAGCATTTCATTGTACACATTGGTGGAGAAGGTCAGAAGGGAGGGCACTCTGCTTTTCTCACCAATGGGTTTAGAGAATTAGGCAAGTCGAGAGAAGAGAAGACGTGAGGAGGATGTAATTGAGATATTCCAATGTCACGTAAAAAGGGCACTTTTTGAATGAGTTAAAACGTACCGACTGTCAAAAGCGCAACTCCTTCTTCAGTTTATTCGTTATCGAGACCAAAATGAAAAGAGTTTCGCCAGTTTGTACATGTCACTTTCACAGAATAAGTAGGCTCTATAAGGCTGCTCTTGCAGCCAGCTGTGATCGTATAGTGGTTAGTACTCTGCGTTGTGGACGCAGCAACCCCGGTTCGAATCTGGGTCACGGCACTGCAATGTCAGTTCCAAAAAGGTTGTATTTTGAACGAGTAAAATGTATTGTGTGAGCGAAGAAACTCAAGAACTCTGCTTTTGGACAAAGTCCCCCAGCTCATGATAGGTAAAATACTTACATTAACTGATTCGTCTGCTGTTTCAGAGGATTTTACCATGTTTAAGCTCGAGAGCCAAATGTGAAATGTAGTGTCATCGAACAACTGAAATTCTAAAGAAATAGTGTATGATTCTGAATGTTTATGCATATCTCGCGACACACCTATCACATGTTAATAACCGCTTTGGGTCCCAAACCATAGTTTAAGAATCCATGTCAGAGGTTCTTGAGTTTATTCATCTCGAAACCGAAATGTAAAATGTACTGTCCTCGAATGACCATAATTAAAAATAAATAGTATGTGGTTACAAATATTTACTGATATCTCGCTACCCAGCTCTCACATGCTCAGGCCCACTTTGGTTCCCAAAACATAGATTAACAAACCCTGTTGCTAGACAATTGAAGGTGTCCATATCGATTCCAATATTAGTAAATTACATCTGTTTTGTGACGTCATTTTGACAGACAGAGATTAAATAGGTTAAATTAATGAGACTGGTTTTATTCACATCGGTGTGGGTGTTAGTTACGCAACATACATGAAATCAACGGGTGCTGTGGCTTAGTTGGTTAAAGTGCCTGTCTAGTAAACAGGAGATCCTGAGTTCAAATCTCAGCAGTACCTTTTCAAGCATTTCATTGTACACATTGGTGGAGAAGGTCAGAGGGGAGGGCACTCTACTTTTCTCACCAATGGGTTTAGAGAATTAGGCAAGTCGAGAGAAGAGAAGACGTGAGGAGGATGCAATTGAGATATTCCAATGTCACGGAAAAAGGGCACTTTTTGAAATAGTTAAAACGTACCGACTGTCAAAGGCGCAACTGCTTCTTCAGTTTATTCGTTATCGAGACCAAAATGAAAAGAGTTTCGCCAGTTTGTACATGTCACTTTCACAGAATAAGTAGGCTCTATAAGGCTGCTCTTGCAGCCAGCCGTGATCGTATAGTGGTTAGTACTCTGCGTTGTGGACGCAGCAACCCTGGTTCGAATCCGGGTCACGGCACTGCAATGTCAGTTCCAAAAAGGTTGTATTTTGAACGAGTAAAAATGTATTGTGTGAGCGAAGAAACTCAAGAACTCTGCTTTTGGACAAAGTCCCCCAGCTCATGATAGGTAAAATACTTACATTAACTGATTCGTCTGCTGTTTCAGAGGATTTTACCATGTTTAAGCTCGAGAGCCAAATGTGAAATGTAGTGTCATCGAAAAACCGAAATTCTAAAGAAATAGTGTATGATTCTGAATGTTTACGCATATCTCGCGACACACCTATCACATGTTAATAACCGCTTTGGGTCCCAAACCATAGTTTAAGAATCCATGTCAGAGGTTCTTGAGTTTATTCATCTCGAAACCGAAATGTAAAATGTACTGTCCTCGAATGACCATAATTAAAAATAAATAGTATGTGGTTACAAATATTTACTGATATCTCGCTACCCAGCTCTCACATGCTCAGGCCCACTTTGGTTCCCAAAACATAGATTAACAAACCCTTTTGCTAGACAATTGAAGGTGTCCATATCGATTCCAATATTAGTAAATGACATCTGTTTTGTGACGTCATTTTGACAGACAGAGATTAAATAGGTTAAATGAATGAGACTGGTTTGATTCACATCGGTGTGGGTGTTAGTTACGCAACATACATCAAATCAATGGGTGCTGTGGCTTAGTTGGTTAAAGTGCCTGTCTAGTAAACAGGAGATCCTGAGTTCAAATCTCAGCAGTACCTTTTCAAGCATTTCATTGTACACATTGGTGGAGAAGGTCAGAAGGGAGGGCACTCTGCTTTTCTCACCAATGGGTTTAGAGAATTAGGCAAGTCGAGAGAAGAGAAGACGTGAGGAGGATGCAATTGAGATATTCCATTGTCACGGAAAAATTGCTCTTTTTGAATGAGTTAAAACGTGCCGACTGTCAAAAGCGTAACTGCTTCTTCAGTTTATTCGTTATCGAGACCCAAATGAGAAGAGTTTCGCCAGGTTGTACACGTCACTTTCACAGAATAAGTAGGCTCTATAAGGCTGCTCTTGCAGCCAGCCGTGATCGTATAGTGGTTAGTACTCTGCGTTGTGGCCGCAGAAACCCCGGTTCGAATCTGGGTCACGGCACTCCAATGTCACCTCAAAAGGATTGTATTTTGAATGAGTAAAAACGTATTGTGTGAGCGAAGAAACTCAAGAACTCTGCTTTTGGACAAAGTCCCCCAGCTCATGATAGGTAAAATACTTACATTAACTGATTCGTCTGCTGTTCCAGAGGATTTTACCATTTTTAAGCTCGAGAGCCAAATGTGAATTGTAGTATCATCGAACAACCGAAATTCTAAAGAAATAGTGTATGATTCTGAATGTTTACTCATATCTCGCGACCCACCTATCACATGTTAATAACCGCTTTGGGTCCCAAACCAAAGTTTAAGAATCCATGTCAGAGGTTCTTGAGTTTATTCATCTCGAATCCCAAATGTAAAATGTACTGTCCTCGAATGACCATAATTAAAAAGAAATAGTATGTGATTACAAATATTTACTGATATCTCGCTACCCACCTCTCACATGCTCAGGCCCACTTTGGTTCCCAAAACATAGCTTAACAAATCCTGTTGCTAGACAATTGAAGGTGTCCATATCGATTCCAATATTGGTAAATGACATGTGTTTTGTGACGTGATTTTGCCAGACAGTGAAATGGGTTAAATGAATGAGACTGGTTTGATTCACATCAGTTTGGGTGTTGGTTACGCAACATACATCAAATCAACGGGTGCTGTGGCTTAGTTGGTTAAAGCGCCTGTCTAGTAAACAGGAGATCCTGAGTTCAAATCTCAGCAGTACCTTTTCAAGCATTTCATTGTACACATTGGTGGAGAAGGTCAGAGGGTAGGGAACTCCGCTTTTCACACCAATGGTTTTAGAGAATTAGGCAAGTCGAGAGAAGAGAAGACTTGAGGAGGATGCAATTGAGATATTCCAATGTCACGGAAAAAGGGCACTTTTTGAATGAGTTAAAACGTACCGACTGTCAAAAGCGCAACTGCTTCTTCAGTTTATTCGTTATCGAGACCCAAATGAAAAGAGTCTCGCCAGGTTGTACACGTCACTTTCACAGAATAAGTAGGCTCTATAATGCTGCTCTTGTAGCCAGCCATGATCATATAATGGTTAGTACTCTGCGTTGTGGCTGCAGCAACCCTGGTTTGAACCCGACTTACGGCACTGCAATGTCAGTTCAAAAGGATTGTTTTTGAACGAGTAAAAACGTATTGTGTGAGCGAAGAAACTCAAGAACTCTGCTTTTGGACAAAGTCCCCCAGCTCATGATTGGTAAAATACTTACATTAACTGATTCGTCTGCTGTTTCAGAGGATTTTACCATTTTTAAGCTCGAGAGCCAAATGTGAAATGTAGTGTCATCGAACAACCGAAATTCTAAAGAAATAGTGTATGATTCTGAATGTTTACGCATATCTCACGACCCACCTATCACATGTTAATAACGGCTTTGGGTCCCAAACCATAGTTTAAGAATCCATGTCAGAGGTTCTTGAGGTTATTCATCTCGAATCCCAAATGTAAAATGTACTGTCCTCGAATGACCATAATTAAAAAGAAATAGTATGTGATTACAAATATTTACTGATATGTCGCTACCCACCTCTCACATGCTCAGGCCCACTTTGGTTCCCAAAACATAGCTTAACAAATCTCACAGAATAAGTAGGCTCTATAAGGCTGCTCTTTCAGCCAGCCTTGATCGTATAGTGGTTAGTACTCTGTGTTGTGGCCGCAGAAACCCCGGTTCGAATCCGGGTCACGGCACTGCAATGTCACCTCAAAAGGATTGTTTTTGAACGAGTAAAAACGTATTGTGTGAGCGAAGAAACTCAAGAACTCTGCTTTTGGACAAAGTCCCCCAGCTCATGATAGGTAAAATACTTACATTAACTGATTCGTCTGCTGTTCCAGAGGATTTTACAATTTTTAAGCTCGAGAGCCAAATGTGAATTGTAGTATCATCGAACAACCGAAATTCTAAAGAAATAGTGTATGATTCTGAATGTTTACTCATATCTCGCGACCCACCTATCACATGTTAATAACCGCTTTGGGTCCCAAACCATAGTTTAAGAATCCATGTCAGAGGTTCTTGAGGTTATTCATCTCGAATCCCAAATGTAAAATGTACTGTCCTCGAATGACCATAATTAAAAAGAAATAGTATGTGATTACAAATATTTACTGATATCTCGCTACCCACCTCTCACATGCTCAGGCCCACTTTGGTTCCCAAAACATAGCTTAACAAATCCTGTTGCTAGACAATTGAAGGTGTCCATATCGATTCCAATATTGGTAAATGACATGTGTTTTGTGACGTGATTTTGCCAGACAGTCAAATGGGTTAAATGAATGAGACTGGTTTTATTCACATCAGTTTGGGTGTTGGTTACGCAACATACAAAAATCAACGGGTGCTGTGGCTTAGTTGGTTAAAGTGCCTGTCTAGTAAACAGGAGATCCTGAGTTCAAATCACAGCAGTACCTTTTCAAGCATTTCATTGTGCACATTGGTGGAGAAGGTCAGATGGGAGGGCACTCTGCTTTTCTCACCAATGGGTTTAGAGAATTAGGCAAATTGAGAGAACACGTGAGGAGGATGTAATTGAGATATTCCAATGTCACGGAAAAAGGGCACTTTTTGAATGAGTTAAAACGTACCGACTGTCAAAAGCGCAACTCCTTCTTCAGTTTATTCGTTATCGAGACCAAAATGAAAAGAGTTTCGCCAGTTTGTACATGTCACTTTCACAGAATAAGTAGGCTCTATAAGGCTGCTCTTGCAGCCAGCCATGATCGTATAATGGTTAGTACTCTGCGTTGTGGCTGCAGCAACCCTGGTTTGAACCTGACTTACAGCACTGCAATGTCAGTTCAAAAGGGTTGTATTTTGAACGAGTAAAAACTTATTGTGTGAGCAAAGAAACTCAAGAACTCTGCTTTTGGACAAAGTCCCCCAGCTCATGATAGGTAAAATACTTACATTAACTCATTCGTCTGCTGTTCCAGAGGATTTTACAATTTTTAAGCTCGAGAGCCAAATGTGAATTGTAGTATCATCGAACAACCGAAATTCTAAAGAAATAGTGTATGATTCTGAATGTTTTCTCATATCTCGCGACCCACCTATCACATGTTAATAACCGCTTTGGGTCCCAAACCATAGTTTAAGAATCCATGTCAGAGGTTCTTGAGTTTATTCATCTCGAAACCCAACTGTAAAATGTATTGTCCTCGAATGACTATAATTAAAAATAAATAATATGTGATTACAAATATTTGCTGATATCTCGCTACCCACCTCTCACATGCTCAGGCCCACTTTGGTTCCCAAAACATAGCTTAACAAACCCTGTTGCTAGACAATTGAAGGTGTCCATATTGATTCCAAAATTAGTAAATGACATCGGTTTTGT